>NC_045958.1:126015790-126177519 GCF_010909765.2 Amblyraja radiata
CCTCCACCGCCCTCTGAGGCAGAGAATTCCACAGACTCACCACTCTCTGTGAGAAAAAGTGTTTCCTCTTCTCCGTTCTAAATGGCTTACCCCTTATTCTTAAACTATGGCCCCTGGATCTGGACTCCCCCAACATTTTGTAGGTTCATTGGCTTTGGTATAGTGTGTGGTATGGTGGACACATAGGCATTGCCTGGCATCAGGTGTGGGATGGTGTACACACAGGCAGTGCCTGGCATCTGGGGTATGATGGTGTACACAGGCAGTGCCTGGCATCAGGTGTGGTATGGTGGACACACAGGCAGTGCCTGGCATCTGTGCCTGGCATCAGTGAATCACGACCACACCACAACGAGCCATGAGGCTGGAGGAGGTGGTTCACTGATGAACCCCAGCAGCCCAGCCGTCCACTCTGTCCCAACACCGCTGATTATTCCTCACTCACGGCGTGGGCTGAGGCACTGCGGGGAAGGGTGAGGGTGGTAGGGAAGGCAATCGCTAGGTGGATGGACAGGAGACTCTGTGGCAGTGAGCGGGAGTCTCGGATGGTGTTACCATGTGGTGTAGGAAGGAACAGCAGATGCTGGTTCACAGGAGATGCATCTTGTCTCATGCATTTAAATAGACACCAGAGAGGGTCTCTGGAGTTTGTGGAATTCTCTGCCTCAGGGCGGTGGAGGCAGGTTCTCTGGATGCTTTCAAGAGAGAGCTAGATAGGGCTCTTAAAAATAGCGGAGTCAGGGGATATGGGGAGAAGGCAGGAACGGGGTACTGATTGGGGATGATCAGCCATGATCACATTGAATGGCGGTGCTGGCTCGAAGGGCCGAATGGCCTACTCCTGCACCTATTGTGTATTGTCTATTGTCTCCATCTTTCAAAGTATTCTTTTCTTTCCAATTCAAAAGAATCTTAATCCTCAAATTAATGTAGCAGAGGTCACTAAAGCTGACCTGTGTTCAGTTTTTATGTTGAATTGAACAACTGCTTTCAGAGTTAGATTCATTTAGTTTTAGTGAATAGGAAGGAACTGCAGATGCTGACTTAAAGCAAAGATAGACACAAAATGCTGGAGTAACTCAGCGGGGCAGGCAGCACCTCTGGAGAGAAGGAATGGGTGATGTTTCGGGTCGAGACCCTTCTTCAGACTGCTAGAGGGTTTCGACCTAAAACGTCACCTATTCCTTTTCTCCAGTTGCTTCCTGAGCGGCTGAGTTGTCCAACCTTTTTTGTGTCTCTGCGGTGAGATCTATCTTGGCGGGGCCATGGGGAGAGGTTTAGGTTCTGTGTTATTGTTACGTGTACCAAGTTACAATAAAAATCTTTGTTTTAAATGCTATAAAAATCAGATCAGATAACACCATACCTAATTACAATCACTTCAAACTCCAGTCCAATAGGTGGAGCAAAGGGGAAGATACAGAGTGCAGAATATAGAGTGCAGAATCTCAGCATTGTAACGCATCAGTTCCACAGACAAAGTCCAATGTCCGCAATGGGGTAGAGGTGAATCGGACAGTACCCTAGCTTATGGAAGGGCCGTTCAGAAGCCTGATAACAGAGGGGAAGAAGCTGTTCCTGAGTCTGGTGGTGTGCGCTTTCAAGCTTATGTACATTCCCTCCAAACCTGTCCTATCCATGTACCTGTCTGACTGTTTCATAAACCTTGCGATAGTCCCAGCCTCAACTACCTCCTCTGGCAGCTTGTTCCACACACCCACCACCCTTTGTGTGAAAAAGTTACCCCTCAGATTCCTATTAAATGTTTTCTCTTTCACCTTAAACCTATGTCCTCTGGTCCTCGATTCCCCTACTCTGGGCAAGAGACTCTGTGCCTCTACCCGATCTATTCCTCTCATGATATTATACAGCGCTATAAGATCACCCCTCATCCTCCTGCGCTCCATGGAATAGTCCCAGCCTACTCAATGTAGACTAGAATAGAGTTCCTGCCCATGTTCAACTTCCCAAAATGCAACACCTCACACTTCTCCGTATTAAATTCCATCAACCATTCCTCCGCCCACCTGGCCAATCGATCCAGATCCTGCTGCAATCGTTCACAACCATCTTCACTATCTGCAAAACCACTCACTTTTGTATCATCAGCAAACTTGCTAATCTTGCCCTGTATGTTCTCATCCAAATTATTGATGTAGATGACAAACAGTAACGGGCCCAGCACCGAACCCTGAGAAACACCGCTAGTCACAGGCCTCCAGTCCGAGAAGCAACCTTCCATCATCACCCTCTGCTTCCTTCCATGGAGCCAATTTGCTATCCATTCAGCTCTCATTGGATCACCATGGGATCTAACTTTCACACAGAGATGGAGAGGGAGAGATAGATCAGCCATGATTGAATGGCAGAGGAGACTTGATGGGCCGAATGGCCTAAGCCTGCTCCACGAACGTATGAACTTTTGAAAACAGAACCACTATAATGGGAAACAGGTCAGTAGATTGTCAAAGATTCAATGTGTTGTGAGATGGACTGATTCAGCATTCAGTAAGCGGGCTGTTCTGGCTGGTTTGGGGAGGATTGATGCCAGAACATGACTGGGTATGTACATCCCGGCCAAAAATATTCTCCCGGACTCCAAATGGAAAAGTCATTATCCAATCCCCAGAGAGCCCAGTGTATGAGTCAGAGTGGAGAACTCACTGAAAGTAAACTTCCCCCTTGCACTTCTGCCCTTGTGAACCATGGCCGTCAAACCCGTCTCCACCCCAGTCCAACGTCATGTTTGTCCTGGCAACATGGTTGTTGGTGTAGAAAGTGTAGAAAGTGAAACGCAGTCAGATTCAGTGAAGCATTGCCAATATCAATTCTGCAAAACCAGGCATGGTGTAGTGATGGAGAGCTAAACTAAACTGACTAACTCAGCTCCGGAACCACCATTGTACCAGGAGTGAAGTTTACTATCTCTCCTGCCTTCACTTAGAGGGTGGTCACTAAATGCCAGAGTAACAGGTAGCATCTCTGGAGAGAAGGAATGGGTGACGTTTCGGGTACAAACCCTCCATCAGTCATCTCAACCCAAAACGTCACCTATCCATGTTCCCCACAGATGCTGCCTGACCCGCTGAGTTACTCCAGCACTCTGTGAAACGTCACCTATCCATGTTCCCCACAGATGCTGCCTGACCCGCTGAGTTACTCCAGCACTCTGTGAAACGTCGCCTATCCATGTTCTCCACAGATGCTGCCTGACCCGCTGAGTTACTCCAGCACTCTGTGAAACGTCACCTATCCATGTTCCCCACAGATGCTGCCTGACCCGCTGAGTTACTCCAGCACTCTGTGAAACGTCGCCTATCCATGTTCTCCACAGATGCTGCCTGACCCGCTGAGTTACTCCAGCACTCGGTGTCTATGTTCAGTAAATAGCTTTGTTTGGCATCCTATCCAATCAGATCAGATAATATCATACATAAATACAATCACTTCAAACTCCAGTGCAATAGGTGGAGCAAAGGGGAAGATACAGAGTGCAGAATATAGTTCTCAGCATTGTAGCGCATCAGTTCCAGAGACAAAGTCCAATGTCCGCAATGGGGTAGAGGTGAATCGGACATAGGGCTGCCAACATTCTCACTCCCAAATAGGGGACAAATGGACAAAATGCGGGACAAATTCCTGACGGCAATTCGTTGACCGACTCAGTGAATGATGAGTTGGCCCGGGTGCTGGACTGCACACAAAGCCCAGCCGGCGGGCCAGCTGAGCAGTTTTGGCCCGGGCCGCGCAACGTCATGCGCAAAGTCCAGCACCCCATCCAACTCATGAACCGATGATCGGCCATGAGAAGGAGTGGCGGTGGTGGTGTCGGCGGTAAGCGAAGGTCCGAAGGTCGGGCAGCTGGCTGGGCTGCCGATCGACGGGGCCACGGGCGAGGCGCTGCTGCTGCTGCTGCACTCCATGGGCTGCACTACGTTGGGACGGATGAGGCGGGGCCGGACGCGGCGCTCCGACCCGACAGTCCCCTCGATCCGAGTAGTAGCGGTCAAATACGGGACAAGGGCAGTCCCGTACGGGACAAACCAATTTAGCCCAATATACATAGAAACATATAAAATAGGTGCAGGAGTAGGCCATTCGGCCCTTCGAGCCTGCACCGCCATTCGATATGATCATGGCTGATCATCCAACTCAGTATCCCATCCCTGCCTTCTCTCCATACCCCCTGATCCCTTTAGCCACAAGGGCCACATCTAACTCCCTCTTCAATATAGCCAATGAACTGGCCTCAACCACCTTCTGTGGCAGAGAATTCCACAGACTCACCACTCTCTGTGTAAAAAATGATCTTCTCATCTCGGTCCTAAAATACTTCCCTCTTATCCTTAAACTGTGGCCCCTAGTTCTGGACTTCCCCAACATCGGGAATAATCTTCCTGCATCTAGCCTGTCCAACCCCTTAAGAATTTTGTAAGTTTCTATAAGATCCCCCCTCAATCTTCTGAATTCTAGCGTGTACAAGCCGAGTCTATCCAGTCTTTCTTCATATGAAAGTCCTGCCATCCCAGGAATCAGTCTGGTGAACCTTCTCTGTACTCCCTCTATGGCAAGAATGTCTTTCCTCAGATTGGGAAACCAAAACTGTACGCATTACTCCAGGTGTGGTCTCACCAAGACCCTGTACAACTGCAGTAGAACCTCCCTGCTCTTATACTCAAATCCTTTTGCTATGAATGCTAACATACCATTTGCTTTCTTCACTGCCTGCTGCACCTGCATTCCTACTTTCAATGACTGGTGTACCATGACACCCAGGTCTCGTTGCATCTCCCCTTTTCCTAATCGGCCACCATTCAGATAATAGTCTACTTTGCTGTTTTTGCCACCAAAGTGGATAACCTCACACTTATCCACATTATACTGCATCTGTCATGCATTTGCCCACTCACCCAACCTATCCAAGTCACCTTGCAGCCTCCTAGCATCCTCCTCACAGCTAACGCTGCCCCCCAGCTTTGTGTCATTCACAAACTTGGAGATGTTGCATTCAATTCCCTCATCCAGATCATTAATATATATTATAAATAGCTGGGGTCCCAGCACTGAGCCTTGCGGTACCCCACTAGTCACTGCCTGCCATTCTGAAAAGGACCCGTTTACTCCTACTCTTTGCTTCCTGTCTGCCAGCCAGTTCTCTATCCACATCAATACTGAACCCCCAATACTGTGTGCTTTAAATTTGTATACTAATCTCTTATGTGGGACCTTGTCGAAAGCCTTTTGAAAGTCCAGATATAACACATCCACTGGTTCTCCCTTATCCACTCTACTAGTTACATCCTCGAAAAATTCTATAAGATTCATCAGACATGATTTACCTTTCATAAATCCATGCTGACTTTGTCCAATGATTTCACCACTTTCCAAATGTGCTGCTATCCCATCTTTCAAAACTGACTCCAGAATTTTCCCCACTACCGACGTTAGACTAACTGGTCTGTAATTCCCTGTTTTCTCTCTCCCTCCCTTTTTAAAAAGTGGGGTTACATTAGCTACCCTCCAGTCCTTAGGAACTACTCCAGAATCTAAAGAGTTTTGAAAAATTATCACTAATGCGGGATGGTGTATACGGGATGTCCCGGCTAATACGGGACAGTTGGCAACCCTAATCGGACAGTACCCTAACTTATGGAAGGACCGTTCAGAAGCCTAATAACAGAGGGGAAGAAGCTGTTCCTTAGTCTGGTGGTGCGCGCTTTCAAGCTTCTGTGCTTTCTGCCGGATGGGAGCGGGGAGAAGCAGGAATGACCGGGGTGGGACAGGGACAAGTCTTTGATGATGTCGGCTGCTTTCCCAAGCCAGCGGGAAGTGTAGATGGAGTCAATGGTGGGGAGTGTGGTCTGTGTGATGGACTGGGCTACATCTACAATGGTGGGGAGTGTGGTCTGTGTGATGGACTGGGCTACATCTACAATGGTGGGGAGTGTGGTCTGTGTGATGGACTGGGCTACATCTACAATGGTGGGGAGTGTGGTCTGTGTGATGGACTGGGCTACATCTACAATGGTGGGGAGTGTGGTCTGTGTGATGGACTGGGCTATATCCACAACTCTCTGCAGTTTCTTGTGGTCTTGGGCAGAGCTGTTCCCAAGCTGTGATGCAAGCAGTCAGTCTGCTTTCTAAATGTCTGAAATGGCTTCCCTTAGTTTCTATTTCTGTTCACTGAACGTTAACTCAAGGGATGTGGAGTCCATCACTGTATGAACCGCAGGGTTACAGAGGTCAGGCACAGAGGTTGATGAGACAAATGTTAAACATTGCAGCAGGATCTGGATCGATTGGCCAGGTGGGCGGAGGAATGGTTGATGGAATTTAATACAGAGAAGTGTGAGGTGTTGCATTTTGGGAAGCCGAACAAGGACAGAACCTACATAGTGAATGGTCGGCCTCTGGGTAGTGTTGTAGAGCAGAGGGATCTAGAAATTGGTTCCTTGAAGGTGGAGTCGCAGGTAGATAAGGTGGTCAAAAAGGCTTTTGGCACATTGGCCCTCATCAGCCAGAGTGTTGAGTCTAGAAGTTGGGAGGTCATGTTGCAGTTGTATAAGACATTGGTGAGGTTGCATTTAGAATATTGTGTTCAGTTCTGGGCACCATGTTTTAGGAAAGATATTGTCAATTTTGAAAGGGTGCAGAGAAGATTTACGAGGATGTTGCCGGGACTAGAGGGTGTGAGCTACAGGGAGAGGTTGAGCAGGCTGGGACTCTATTCTTTGGAGCACAGGAGGATGAGGAATGATCGTATGGAGGTGTATAAGATCATGAGAGGAATAGATCGGGTAGGTGCACAGAGTCACTTGCCACACCCCAATTTGGCCAGGATGAGGGGTAGATCAACATGTCCCATCTACACTAGTCCCATCCATCCGCGTTTGGCTCATATCCCTGTAAATCTGTGCTCTCCATGTGCCCACCACCCTCGGTGTGGATGAAGTTGCCCCTCATGTTCCCATGACAATATTGTGGGGGAAATGGGTGGGTCACGGGGGAGAGAGGGAGGAAGGAAGGGGTGGGTTGTAGTCAGTCACCTAAACTTGGAGAATTCACAGCCTTGGGTCTGTGAAGGGAAATTCCTTCTCTTCCGGATGCCTTTTATTCAATTAAAATTCAGGAACTCCACAGAGACCATTACTTATAGAAACTTTGTTTTATTTTTAAGTTGCATGTTTATTTAGCTGCTTGGATTTAATTTCCTGAGCTGCCACATAAGATCTGAATTCATAGATTAATTGAGAACGGAACCAGTTCCCTAGGAGTTTGGAGTCTGTAACAAACCTCACGCTAATCCAACACCAATTCAGTGCACGCCAAATCATTGGGTATTGGAGTCAGGAAGTCATGATGCAGCTCTGTAGGACTTTGGTCAGGCTGAACTTGGAGAATTGCGTGCAGTTCCGGTCGCCCCTATTATAGGAAGGATGGGAAGGCTTTGGAGAGGGTGTAGAGGGGGTTTACCAGAACAATGCCGGGATTACAAAGATTTAGCCACTGGCTGAGGTTGAACAGACTTGGTTGTGGAATGCAGGAGCATGAGGGCTGATCTTTTCGAGGTGCACAAAATCTTGAGAGGAATAGATCGGGTAGACGCACACAGTCTCTTGCCCAGAGTAGAGGAATCAAAGACCAGGTTTAAGGTGAGAGGGGCAAGATTTAACAGGAGCCTGGGGAGTAACATTTTCACACAGAGGGTGGTGGGTGAATGGAATGAGCTGCTAGAGGCAAGGACTATCAAACATTGAGACAGGTACATGGAGAGGACAGGTTTAGAGGGAAACGGGCCGAATGCAGGCAGGTGGGACATGTAGATGGGGCATGTTGGTCGGTGTGGGCAAGTTGGGCTATAGGGCATATGCACAGGTGATGGCCACCACACTATAAACATTTCAGTCGGGCTGCAACACAGGAGCATTGACACAGGAGCACATGATCATTTAATACGAGAGAGATAGAAGGGGAGATGTGAGGAGGAATTGGTCTAAAATAAGCAGAAAATGTCCACAGGTTAAACGGAATCAGTGTAGTGAGCACATGCACGTACAATGGGCTGGATTTGTACAATGGGCAATGATGTCATTGAGTTATACAACATGGGAACTATCAAACTAAAAATCATAACTTGCTGGTCAGGCATCCTATGTTTCTATTTCCTTAATCACGTGAAAACTTTACACACAAGGGCCTTTCTCTACGCTGCACCACTCTATGACAAGAAACCACAGATGCTGATTCACAAAAAAAGACACAGAGTGCTGGAGTAACTCAGCGGGTCAGGCAGCATCTGTGGAGAACATGGATAGGTGACGTTTCACAGAGTGCTGGAGTAACTCAGCGGGTCAGGCAGCATCTGTGGAGAACATGGATAGGTGACGTCCGGTTCTGAACCCTTCTTCAGTCAGACTGACTTTAGATGGGGAATAAAGCTGGAGGAGAAGTGGGAGGGGGTGGGAACCAAAGCCTGGAGATTGACAGGTGTATGAGGTCAATAGACAATGGTTGCAGGAGTAGGCCATTCGGCCATTCGAGCCAGCACCGCCATTCAATGTGATCATGGCTGATCATCCACAATCAGTACCCCGTTCCTGCCTTCTCCCCATATCCCCTGACTCCGCTATCTTTAAGAGCCCTATCTAGCTCTCTCTTGAAAGCATCCAGAGAACCCGCCTCCACCGCCCTCTGAGGCAGAGAATTCCACAGACTCACAACTCTCTGTGTGAAAAAGTGTTTCCTCATCTCCGTTCTAAATGGTTTAATCCTTACTCTTAAAGGTCAGGAGGGATTAGATTGGACGATGTTTGGACAAAGGCCAGAGGTGACGACACAAGGTGTGAGACGAGGAGAGGGTGGGAGTGAAATGTGAAGCTGGAGGAAGGAATGTAGGTGTTAGTGGGCCAGGGGGGGCGAGGAAAGGGCGAGGCTGGCAAGTTTGTTCAGCTGAAGATAGTTTATCAGTGACTGGAACATTCCGTAGATGGGGCTGACTAAATTACAGAGAGACACTTTACAATTTCAAGTACAGGTCCACCACTGAGTTTCCGGCAACTGGTGATCAGGCTCCTCCTTTGGCCCGGACAAAATTATGAGAACGCGCTTGAAATCCCCCCCCCCCCCCCCCCCCCCGACAACGTGTCCGCCAGGCCGGGAGAGGTGGTCGATCCCGACCTCACCGGGAGTTCCGCGCTGACCTCGACCTCACCGGGAGTTCCGCGGCCAGTCGGCGGGTGGGATTTTCCCCCCCTCCCCCCCTGCGGCTGGGACTCTGGAACTCCGGCCCGGTTGCGGCCGGCAAATCCGTTCCCGTAGCCGACTCCCACGGACAACTACGCGGGGCCCGTGTGTCTCGGGCCCTCGGCGGCCTAGACGGAACGTTCTGGTACCGTTGGACACCCTCAGAGGCCCTGACCCCTATTGTTCCGACACAGTGGGCAATCCCAGAAGGTTCTGGAAGCAAGGGTGCAGGGTAATCGGTGGTGGGCCTGTATTTCATGGTCAGGCCCGGCGGGCCGGCGCAGACGGGTTAGTTAGAGAGCGGGACTTACTTTTCAGGATCTCGGGGTTGTAGAAGGAGGCGGCGTAGACGACTGGCTCCTCTGAGGCGGTGCTGAGCCCAGCACCCCGGTACTGGGGATGTCCACCCTGGGACTGGCATCGCAGCATCTTCCAGTGCTCCGGGTAAAAGATGGCCATCAGCTCGTCAACGCTGGACACTGAACGTAGCTGCTGCTCCAGCTCTCTGTTCCTACGGCCCTGGAGGACAGGGGGGGGGGGGGGGCAACATGAGAGAGCTGCGGTTAGGCGGGCAACTGCCCACATTCACCCACCTAGAGCCACACACGGTGAGAAACCACTGTGGTGGTGCAGCGGGTAGAGTTGCTGCCTCACAGCGCCACAGACCCGGGTCCCATCCTGACTACAGGTGCTGTCTGTACGGAGTTTGTCCCGTCTCCCCGTGACCACGTGGGTTTTCTCCGGGTGCTCTGGTTTCCTCCCACACTCCAAAGACATGCGGGTTTCTTGGTTAATTGACTTCGGTAAAAATTATAAATTGGCCAAAGTGTGTAGGATAGCGTTAGTGTGCGGGGATCGCTAGTCAGTGTCGACTCAGTGGGCCTGTGCTGAGGTACAGTGAAAAGCTTTTGTTGCGTGCTAACCAGTCAGCGGAAAGACAATACATGATTACAATTGAGGTCCAGTGTACAGATACAGGATAAAGGAATAACATTTAGTGCAAGATAAAGTCAGTAAAGCCCGATCTAAGATATCCATGTGGGATTTCCCCGAGTTCTCCATTGTCCTTCAACACTCCAAAGATGTGAAGATTGGCTTCTCTAGATTGTAGGATGCTGCTAGTGTACGGGAGATTGTTGGTTGGCAGGGACTCCTTGGGTTAAAGGTATATCACTGAACTATACTTAAGGTGCTGGAGTAACTCAGCGGGTCAGGCAGCATCTGTGGAGAACATGGATAGGTGACGTTTCACAGAGTGCTGGAGTAACTCAGTGGGTCAGGCAGCATCTGTGGAGAACATGGATAGGTGACGTTTCACAGAGTGCTGGAGTAACTCAGTGGGTCAGGCAGTATCTGTGGAGAACATGGATAGGTGACGTTTCACAGAGTGCTGGAGTAACTCAGCGGGTCAGGCAGCATCTGTGAAGAACATGGATAGTGACGTTTCACAGAGTGCTGGAGTAACTCAGCGGGTCAGGCAGCATCTATGGAGCGAAGGAAGAGGTGACGTTTCGGGTTGAGACCCTTCTTCAAACAGGCCATTGGTGTCGAGGTGACAACGTTATACAGACAATGAAGCTCACCAGGACGACAGTTGGATGATGGGCGGGGGGGGGGGGGGATGGAGAGAGAGGGGATGAAGTCAATGTTGATACTGCTGGGGTGTGGACAGGCCGGGCTGGCTGACACAGTGACAGTTTTCACTGCACGCTCTCTGCATTCACACGGGAAGCAGAGTGCACAGGAAATGGTTGACATTCACACTCGTTGTTGCAATCAGTCGGTAATTAACCAATCTGACGCTCAGTGACGTTACCAGAACTGGGCTGTGAAATGAGCAGAACAGAACCTGAGCCCAAACACTTCAACTCGCCCTCCCGTTCCCACACTGACCTTTCTGTCCTGGGCCTCCTCCACTGTCAGAATGAGGAAATAGGCGACGTTCGAAAAGCGTTTCGGCCCGAAACGTTGTCTATTTCCTTCACCCCATAGATGCTGCCGCACCCGCTGAGTTCCTCCAGCATTTTTGTCTACCTTATAATTATTATTGTCATGAAAAGCTTCGGTTTTGCGTGCTACAGGTCAGATATACCATACATAGATACAATCGAGCCAAACTCAAGCGCAATAGGTAGATCAAAGGGGAAGATACAGAGTGCAGAATATAGTTCTCAGCATTGTAGCATCGTATCACAGCAGCTTGTCGATGGATGGCATCAAGTTATTTAAATGTGCTTGGATTGTTTCGGGGGAAGTTTATTCTAGAAACAAGACATTGTTGGCGAGGCCACATTGTGTCCAGTTTTGGGCACCATGTTATAGGGAAGAGGTGGTTAAGCTGAAAGGGGTACAGAGAAGATTCACGAGGATGTTGCCAGGACCAGAGGGCCTGAGCTACAGGGAGAGGTTGAGTAGGCTGGGACTCTATTCCGTGGAGCGCAGGAGGATGAGGGGTGAACTTACAGAGGAGTACAAGATCACGAGAGGAATAGATCGGGTAGACGCCCAGATATTTTCACCCAGAGTAGAGGAATCGAGAACCAGAGGACATAGGTTTAAGGTGGGGGGGGGGGGGAAAGATTTAATGTTCTCAATGCCAACTTTCATTCACCCTTATGTGGGAAGGAACTGCAGATGCTGGTTTAAAGTGAAGACAGACACAAAAAGCTGGAGTAACTCAGCGGGTCAGACAGCATCTCTGGAGAGAAGGAATGGGTGAAGATCACCTATACTTCTTCTTCATTGATCCTTACTCGTTATGGTAGTGGCAGGGAGATAGTTGCAGAAGTTCCGAGAGTCACGTTTTATAGATCAGGGATGGTCTGGTCTGGTCTGGTCAGGGATGGTCTGGTCAGGGATGGTCAAGGGTGGTCTGGTCAGGGATGGTCTGGTCAGGGATGGTCAAGGGTGGTCTGGTCAGGGATGGTCTGGTCAGGGATGGTCTGGTCTGGTCAGGGATGGTCTGGTCAGGGATGGTCTGGTCAGGGATGGTCTGGTCAGGGGTGGTCTGGTCTGGTCAGGGATGGTCTGGTCTGGTCAGCGTGGCTCTTTGTAGGGACCTCCTGACTCACTAACTTGACTGAGTTCTGTGAGCAGGTAACTGGGGTGAGTGATGAAGGCAGTGGTGAAGGTGGGTGTTAATGAAGCGATTGACAAGGGCTCGCATGGAGGCTAGTTCAAAATGTTAAATATACAGCCCCGACCAGCGATCCCCGCACATTAACACTATCCTACACACACTGGGGACAATTTTTACATTGATACCAAGCCAATTAACATACAAACCTGTACGTCTTTGGAGAGTGGGAAGAAACCGAAGATCTCAGAGAAAACCCACACAGGTCACGGGGAGAACGTACAAACTCCGTACAGACAGCACCCGTAGTCAGGATGGAACCCGGGACACCGGCGCTGTGAGGCAGCAACTCTACCGCTGGCATGTGGGATAGTACAGAATATATCACAATGTTTAAGAGACATTTAGACAGGTACATGGATCGGACAGGTTTAGAGGGATATGGACCAAATGTGGGCAAGTGGGACTAGTGTAGATGGGGCATGTTGATCAGCATGGGCAAGGTGGGCCGAAGGGCCTGTTTCCATGCTGTGTGGCACTATGACTCAATGAGATGTGAGGTGAGTTCGCTAATTGGATCCAAAACCAAGGAGGCAGAGGGTCATGGGTGGAGGAATTAGGACCTTATTCCTTGGAGTGCAGGAGGACATGGAGTTTTCTCCCTTTTTCACTCTCAATCCCATTCTCCGGCCTTCTCCCCATAGCCCCTGACACCCATAATGATCAAGAATCTGACAATCCCGCTTTAAAAATACCAATGACTTGGCCTCCACATTTAGGCAGGGACATAGATAGGAACCTGGAGAATCTGTGGCAATGAATACCACAGATTTACCCCCCTCTGGCTAAATATTCAGATCAGTGCCCTGTGAATGTTGCCTTCTCTAATGAGGGGAATGTGTTCTTGCCGTTCACCATGTCTGGGCCTCACTTCTATACCCAGGGGTCACATCTTCCCTCCAACTTGCTTATTAGAAAGAAAACAATCCTGACCCGCAATGTTTCTCCTCATAATTCTCCAATCCGGGCAACAGACAATAGACAATAGGTGCAGGAGTAGGCCATTCGGCCCTTCGAGTCAGCACCGCCATTCAATGCGATCATGGCTGATCATCCCCAATCAGTACCCCGTTCCTGCCTTCTCCCCATATCCCCTGACTCCGCTAACTTTAAGAGCCCTATCTAGCTCTTGAAAGTATCCAGAGAACCTGCCTCCACCGCCCTCTGAGGCAGAGAATTCCACAGACTCACCACTCTGTGAGAAAAAGTGTTTCCTCGTCTCCGTTCTAAATGGCTCTAATTGCACCTCCTTACACTTCCCTTGTGTAATAATCCCTCATACACCATCACATGTCTCCTGTAGTGTAGCGTCCATAACTCTACCTCTTCCCACAGCTGGGGTCCAATGTGGACTCATAGAGTGATACAGAATGGAAACAGGCCCTTCGGCCCAACTTGCCCACACTGACCGACATGTCCCAGCTACACTAGTCCCACCTGTTTGAGTTTGGCCCATAGATTTTCTGACGGAGCGACCGCAGGCAGTGAGACTGGGCCCGCACCTGTCCTCCACTATCACCCTGAGCACCGGCACACCACAGGGCTGTGTACTAAGCCCCATGCTCTACTCCCTCTTCACTCACGACTGTGTTCCTGCATTCGACACCAACACCATTGTCAAGTTTGCAGACGACACAACAGTGATTGAGCTGATCACCAACGGTGATGAAACAAACTACAGAGCGGAGGTGCAGAACCTGGCGGACTGGTGCGCCAATAACAACTTGGCACTAAACACCTCCAAGACCAAGGAGCTGATTATTGACTTCAGGAGGTCCCATAATGGAGAATACGCCCCAATCTCCATCTATGGTGAAAGTGTGGAGAGAGTGTCCTGCTTTAAGTTTCTAGGCACTCACATTTCAGAGGACCTCACATGGTCCACCAACACCGCTGCGCTGGTCAAGAAGGCTCTGCAACGACTGTTCTTCCTGAGGACATTAAAAAAGACTGGTCTGCCCCAACAGCTGCTGACAACGTTCTACCGCTGCACCACAGAGAGCATATTAACGTATGGCATCTCTATGTGGTATCTCAGCTGCACGGAGGCGGAGAGGAGAGCTTTTCAGCGCGTCGTCCACATAGCGCAGAAGATTATTGGGACACAGCTACCAGCCTTGGAGGGCATCTACCACACACGGTGCCTCAGGAACGCCATCAGCATCCATAAAGACTCCTCACACCCTTGTAATGGATTGTTCGAAATACTTCCTTCCGGCAGACGTTACAAGGCCTTCTATGCCCGAACCTCCAGACTCAGAAACAGCTTCATTCCCAGAGCTATAGCGGCTCTGAACCGGCCCTGCTGAGTGCCCCCCACCCCCCCTGGACTGTCTCCCTCAGATGGTCACGTCGCACAGTTTATATATTTATTTTTTTGACATCGGATGGAAGCTGCATACTAAATCCCGTTGCACTGATGTGCAATGACAATAAAATATATTATTATTATTATTATTATTATTATTATTATTATTATTATTATTATTATTATTATTATTATTATTATTATTATTATTATTATTATTATTATTATTATTATTATTATTATTATTATTGTTATTATTATCCCTCCGAACCTGTCCTATCCATGTACCTGTCCAGGTGTCTTTTAAATGTTTATGACTTTGATGAGGTTTTGTTGGAAATGGGAAAGGCAAGAGAGGAACATTTAAAAGAGGTCAAAGTTGACAAAGAAGTCAGTGGAGGAGACGAAGGGAAAGGCCTGCGATCAGGTCGAATATTCACGCAATGCTGGACAGGTAAACACCTGTACCAGGTAAACACCATTACCGCACCTGCAATGGGCAGCAATTTACAATGCCTGTCTTTCACAATATATCACTACATGCTGTCTGTACGGAGTTTGCCTGTTCTCCCCGTGACCTGCGTGTCTTTTCTCCGAGATCACTGGTTTGCTCCCACACTCCAAAGACGTGCAGGTTTGTAGGTTAATTGACGGTACAAATTGTCCTTAGTGTGTGTAGGGTAGTGTTAATGTGCGGGGATCACTGGTCGGCGCGGACTCGGTGGGCCAAAGGCCCTGTTTCCACGCTGTGTCTCTAAACTAAACTAAAGAACAAAATTCCTTTGAGTTATCAGCGTAACAAATTCCCTGAAAGTGGCCTGATGTTGTTGCAGAGGGAGTCGAGTGTAAAATGAAAATGAGTGCCCGGGGACCTAAACCAACTTGAAACAACAAACTGTTGTAAGTGCAGGGCACACGTCTGTGATCAAAGGGATGCTTTGATTCTCTGATCCTCTCGATTCTCTCACAGCTACACAGTTTAGTTTATATGTCACGTGTATCGAGGTACAGTGAAAAGCTTTGTGGCGCGCTCTCCAGTCAGCAGAAAGACAATACATGATTATAGTCGCACCTGTAATGATTTTCCTGACTGACTAGTAACGATCTCTGTACTGATCTGAGCAGTTACCTACAAGGTTCCCCACCAGGAACTCCCAAATCACTTTGTTCTCGTAAAACTCCCAGCCATACTCCCATATCATCGCTTCCTTTAACT
Source organism: Amblyraja radiata (assembly GCF_010909765.2). Taxonomy (NCBI): domain Eukaryota; kingdom Metazoa; phylum Chordata; class Chondrichthyes; order Rajiformes; family Rajidae; genus Amblyraja; species Amblyraja radiata. Next base: position 126,031,694 of record NC_045958.1, read on the forward strand.
TCATCCCTGCTATTCTGGCAACTTGCCCACAACAATGAATAACTTCACCCTGAAATAAATCTCACTCCTAGGTGGTGGACTGGAAGGAAATGGTTCATGGGATAGACACAAAAACTCAGCGTGGGCAGGCAACATCTCCGGAGAGAAGGAATGGGTGACGTTTCAGGTCAAGACCCTTCTTCAGACTGATGATTCATGAGATGTGTAGGAAGGAACTGCATATGCTGGTTTACACTGAAGATAGTCACAAAATGCCGGAGTAACTCAGCGGCACAGGCAGCAGCTGATGCCACCTGACCTGCTGAGTTACTTCAGCATTTTGTGTGTAACTTTGATATTTTGTGAGCTGGAGTTTTGAGGTTAGCTAGGCTGCGACTTTGTTCTTTGGAGTGTAGGAGGCCAGTGGTTGACCTTATTGAGGTGTACACGATCATGAGGGGCACGGATAAAGTGAACGCTCACAGTCTTTGTCCCAGCATAGAGGATTCCAAAACTAGAGGGCACAGGATAAAGGTGAGAGCGGAGAGATTTACGAGGGACCTCAGGGACAACTTGTTCACTCTGAGCATCGTCTGTATCTGGACCGAGCTGTCAGAGGAAGCTGTGGAAGCGGGTACTATTACAACTTTAAAAAAATATTTGGACAGATACCTGGTGGGAGCCGGGGTCGGCAACCTACGGCCCTCGGGCCGAATGCGGCCCGTATCCCTTAATCATCCGGCCCGCCGAGCGCCGAGCTCTGGCAGTACCGCAACCTGTGCAAAGCCGCCAGCATGGCCGCGCACCTTCTGTGAACACGTTTAAGAAAGAACTGCAGATGCTGGAAAAATCAAAGGTAGACAAAAATGCTGGAGAAACTCAGTGGGTGAGATATGCAAGGATTGCATGAGGCTGCCTCACCTGCTGAGTTTCTCCAGCATCTTTGTCTACCTTCTGTGAACACGTGATTTGATGCCTGCCATCCGGGGCGGGATCCATGTGCACACATGATAGATGTGGCCCGCCTTCCGCTCACAGACATGCGTCCTGGCCCCTATGCAGAACAAGGTTGCCCTCCCCTGCTTTAGAGGGATGTGGGCCAAATGCAGGCAAATGGGACTAGTCCAGAATGCCAACTTGGTCAGCATTGACAAGTTGGGTTGAAGGGCCTGTTTCCACGCTGCAAAGGTCAAATGACTACAACAAATGTTTCCCAATGTTAGTTCATTATTACTGCCTTCAGAGAGGATCAACGGAGTTGTGTATTCTTCAACTGTCTGTCTATTCTGGATAAACTGTACAATGGAATATTTCCCAGCCTAGCACCTCAATAACCCCACCGTCACATAGATTAAGGATGATACGTTAAGATGCACGAAAAATAGCTGCTTCCCCTCTATAATCATGCGTCTAAACGACCCTTCCATAAGCTAGGGTACTGTCCGATTCACCTCTACCCCATTGCGGACATTGGACTTTGTCTCTGGAACTGATGCGCTACAATGTTGAGAACTATATTCTGCACTCTGTATCTTCCCCTTTCCTCTACCTGTTGTTGAGTTTGACTTGATTGTATTAATGTGTAATATTATCTAATATGTTTACATGGCACACAAAACAAAGGTTTTCACTGTATGACCGTACATGTGACAATAATAAACTCGAACCGAGGACTTGATTCCGTGGAGCACAGGTGGATGAGGGGTGATCTTATAGAGATGTATACGACAATGAGGGGGATAGACAGAGTGAATGTACACAGTCTTTTATCCAGAGTCGGGGAATCAAGAACCAGAACTAGGTTTAAGCTGAGAGGGGAAAGATGTAATAGGAATCAGCGGGGTAACTTATTCACACAGTGGGTGGTGGGTATATGGAATAAATTACTAGAGGAGGTGGTCGAGCAGATACAAGAACAACATTTAAGAGACATTTGGACAGGTACATGGATAGGCAAACTTTAGGAGGATATCGGCCGTGCAGGCATGTGGAACTAATGTAGACTGGGCATCTTGATCGGCATAAACAAGATGCCGAAGGGCCTGCTTCCGTGCTGTATCACTCTATGCCTGTAAACTCTTCAGGGCGGCACGGTGGTGCAGCGGTAGAGTTGCGGCCTCACAGAGCCAGATCCCGACTACGGGTGCTGTCTACCGCGTTTGTACAATATGTTCTCCCTCTGGCCGCGTGGGTTTTCACCGGGTGCTCTGGTTACCTTCCACACTCCAAACACTTGCGGGTTTGTAGATTAGTTGGCTTTGGTAAAAGTGTAAGTTGTCCCTGCTGTGTCGGATAGTGCTGGTGTACGGGGTGATCGCTGATCGGCACTGTCTTAGTGGGCTGAAGGGCTTGTTTCCGCCCTGGATCTCTTTAAAGTCTCTATTTCTAAAGTGAAGTTTAAACCTAATAATAGACACAAAAAGCTTGAGTAACTCAGCGGGACAGGCAGCACCTCTGGAGAGAAGGAATGGGTGAGGTTTTTGGTCGGGACGATGCCTGACCCACTGAGTTACTCCAGCTTTTTCTGTCTTTCTTCGGTGTTAGCCAGCATCTGCAGTTCTTTCCCACGCATTAAACCTAACAAGGTCCTCTTTCATTCAACATGGTCTCTCCTGTGAAAAAAAGTCAAACATGAATATTTATCTTTGCTCATAATGAAGTAATGAGGCAATTTGTTCCCAGAGTTGTGCTGACATGGCCATAAGTGCTGAATCTAAACATGTCACAGCCGGTCATTTGTTTTAATGAACAGAGATTGTTTCCTACTTTAGACACAAGAAGCTGGAGTAACTCAAGGAGAGGAAGAATGGAGACCATTCATTCTCTCAAAAGATGCTGCCTGACCCGCTGAGTTACTCCAGCACTCTGTGAAACGTCACCTATCCATGTTCTCCACAGATGCTGCCTGAGCCGCTGAGTTACTCCAGCACTGTGAAACGTCACCTATCCATGTTCTCCACAGATGCTGCCTGACCCGCTGAGTTACTCCAGCACTCTGTGAAACGTCACCTATCCATGTTCTCCACAGATGCTGCCTGACCCGCTGAGTTACTCCAGCACTCTGTGAAACGTCACCTATCCATGTTCTCCACAGATGCTGCCTGACCCGCTGAGTTACTCCAGCACTCTGTGAAACGTCACCTATCCATGTTCTCCACAGATGCTGCCTGACCCGCTGAGTTACTCCAGCACTCTGTGAAACGTCACCTATCCATGTTCTCCACAGATGTTGCCTGACCCGCTGAGTTACTCCAGCACTCTGTGAAACGTCACCTATCCATGTTCTCCACAGATGTTGCCTGACCCGCTGAGTTACTCCAGCACTCTGTGAAACGTCACCTATCCATGTTCTCCACAGATGCTGCCTGACCCGCTGAGTTACTCCAGCATTCTGTGTCTACATTTGGTTTAAACCAGCATGTTGCACATTGATCGCTACTTTATCAGGCCAGCGTTTCCACTTGCCCACCCCGGTCAATGTTTACAATGGCCAGCTGTTGGGCATGGGGGAGACACGCTCACAGTCAATCACTTGACACACAAATCATATCTTCAGTCCAGTTATTTTTTCAATTAATCCCTGTGTTTATTCTTAATCATCCAGAAATCTAAGAAAATATTTCACAACCGAATGGAATAATATTTATTTCACCACCAGCCTCTTAAACGTACATTTGAAGTCATCCCACACGCAGTGATTCAGAGAGTTCGGATCAATGCCCAGCATTCTAATGCACGAGGGAACATACTTTCATACCTTACCCTCTGCAATCCCCCAACCACTAATTGGGGGCGTGGTTTTATCTGTACATTCTTACTTAAAGACTCGAACACAAGGAGCCACAAAGAAACACTCAGCTGTGGAGTTTCTTCCCTGTCAGTGGGAGCCCATGAGGACCGCTGAACTAATCCCATTGTACATGGAACCATAGAACAGGAACAGGCCCTTCAGCCCACAACATCCAACGTTGTACAATGGGATCTGGGGGTCCTTGATCATCAGTCTATGAAAGTAAGCATGCGGGTACAGCAAGTAGTGAAGAAAGCGAATGGCATGTTGGCATTCATAACAAGAAGAGTTGAGCATAGGAGCAAAGAGGTCCTTCTGCAGTTGTACGGGTCCCTAGTGAGACCACACCTGGAGTATTGTGTGCAGTTTAAGTCTCCAAATTTGAGGAAGGACATTCTTGCTATTGAGGGAGTGCAGCGTAGGTTCACGAGGTTAATTCCCGGATGTGTTGATAGAATGGAGCGGCTGGGCTTGTGTAATCTAGAGTTTAGAAGGATGAGAGGGTATCTTATTGAAACATATAAGATTATTAAGGGTTTGGACGCGCCAGAGGCAGGAAACATGTTCCCGATGTTGGGGGAGTCCAGAACCAGGGGCCACAGTTTAAGAATAAGGGGTAAGCCATTTAGAATGGAGATGAGGAAACACTTTTTCACATAGAGAGTTGTGAGTCTGTGGAATTCTCTACCTCAGAGGGCGGTGGAGGCCGGTTCGCTGGATACTTTCAAGAGAGAGCTAGATAGGGCTCTTAAAGATAGCGGAGTCAGGGGATATGGGGAGAAGGCAGGAACGGGGTACTGATTGGGGATAATCAGCAGTGGGCAGGTACTATAGACCTGCACGGGAACACCAGCACTATCCTACACACTAGGGACAATTTACAATTTTACAGAAGTCAATTAACCTACAAACCTCTACGTCTTTGGAGTGTGGGAAGAAACTGGAGAACCCGGAGAAAACCCACGTGGTCACTGGGAGTACGTGCAAACTCCATACAGACAGCACCCATAGTTTACGCCACCGTGCTGTCCCAATGACCTCTTTATCCCTCTTTTATTCCAAAATGTTAAATAATATCCAAAAATATAGCATAAAATATATTGTAACAAGTCTTCGACATGCTTTGTGAAGCATCTTCAAATGCCAAGAGATGATTGGGAAGGGATGGGGAAGGGAATGGGAGAACACTAATGCAATTATCAAGAAAGCTCATCAGTGCCTCTACTTCCTGAGAAGATTACGGAGAGTCGGTTTGTCAAGGAGGACTCTCTCTAACTTCTACAGGTGCACAGTAGAGAGCATGCTGACCAGTTGCATCGTGGCTTGGTTCGGCAATTTGAGCACCCTGGAGAGGAAAAGACTACAAAAAGTAGTAAACACTGCCCAGTCCATCATCGGCTCTGACCTTCCTTCCATCGAGGGGATTTATCGCAGTCGCTGCCTCAAAAAGGCTGGCAGTATCATCAAATGACGTTTTTATTTTTATGATACTGCCTGTAAGGGAAATTCATTTCGTTGTCTCTAACTGAGACAATGACAATAAATTTGAATACAATACAATACAATACAAAGACCCACACCATCCTGGCCACACACTCATCTCCCTGCTACCTTCTACAGGAGCCTGAAGACTGCAACAACCAGGTTCAGGAATAGCTACTTCCCCACAGCCATCAGGCTATTAAACCTGGCTCGGACAAAACTCTGATTATTAATAACCCATTATCTGTTATTTGCACTTTATCAGTTTATTTATCCTTGTGTGTATATATTTATATTATGGTATATGGACACACTGATCTGTTTTGTAGTAAATGCCTACTATGTTCTGTGTGCTGTAGTAAAGCAAGAATTTCATTGTCCTATACAGGGACACATGACAATAAACTCTCTTGACTTGAATGGAAAATCGAGGAGCAATCTTTCCACATGGAGAGTGCTGGGTGTATCGAACGAGCTGCCACGGGAAGTACTTGAGGCATGGACTATAACAACATTGAAGATGTTTGGACAGGTGCATGCATAGCCGTCTGAAGGGGGGGGTGTGTTGGGTGCGATCGCTCCCCCCTTTTCCCCCCCAGAGTAAGAAAAAATCCAGTGGGAAAAAAAAAAAATCGGTAAAATCTGATAAGTGAGTGCCCATTTCTCCGGGCCCGGGGGGGGGGGGGGGGGGGGGGGTTGCGCGGTGTCTGCCCGCCCAGTCCAGCGTCTCCATCCACGGCATCGGAGCCTCACCAACAGCTTACCTGGCGACCAGGAGACAGTCCTCCCGTCGCCGGGCGGGAGTGGCTGAATCTGAACCCAGCGGCTGTAACCCCAACACCAGATGCCGCTGCAGCGGTGCCTGCTCCCCTCGCCACCGGGGCCCAAGCCAACTTCTTCCCACTCCACCCCCGCTGGGCCCACGCCATCCACGCTGACCCCCGCTGGGCCCACGCCACCCCCGCTGGTCCCAAGCCATCCCCGCTGGTCCCAAGCCACCCCCGCTGGGCCCACGCCACCCCCGCTGGACCCAGGCCACCCCTGCTGGGCCCACACCACCCCGCTGGGCCCACGCCACCCCCGCTGGGCCCAAGCCATCCCCACTGAGCCCAAGCCATGAATTCCATAGTTTGTGACATAAATATACATTTTAATGGGATCATTATATACAGATGTAACATTTCCATTTCAAGATCGGGGGGGGGGGGGGGGGGGGGGGGGGGGCAAATATGCGTCAAGCCGATGGCCTAATCGTTAAAGAGTTAAAAGATAGCGTAATTGATAAAGAGCTGAGAAGAGGAATCGGAGCTGCCAAGGAAAGGTACTCTGAGAAGTTGAGGCGCAAGTTCTCAGCTAGTGACTCTTCTTCAGTTTGGAAGGGCATGCAAGAAATAAGAGGAAAGCCCCCCACTCTTTGGACAATCGTCAGCTGACGAGCTACCTGAATGTGTTTTACTGCAGGTTTGAAAATCAGAAACGTAACCCTGGTACACCCTCCCCAACAAACACAGCCAGACCCCAGTCTGCAAAGAATGGACCCTGCACCCTCTCCTTCCCATTCACCACCTCACACCTACTTAAGGCAAGAGTCCAGGATGAAAAGAGTGGACCCTTTCCCACCCCCACCAACACCTCACACCCAATTACTCATTTTTAACCAGTCCCTGCAAAGATGCACTGTCCCTGCCTGCTTCAAAGTCTCCACTATTGTCCCTGTACCCAAAAAGGTAAGAATTACTGGTCTGAATGACTACAGGCTTGTCGCACTGACCTCTGTAGTCATGGAGACCGTTGAAAGGCTTGTGATGGCCAAGCTGAAAAATATCACAATCCCTCTGCTGGACCCTCTGCATTTTGCATATTGGGCCAATAGATCTGTGGATGATGCAGTCAATCTGGGCCTGCACCATCCTCCAGCACCTAGACCGCCAGGGGACCTATGCGAGGATTTTGTTTTCAAAAAGGAACTGCAGATGCTGGAATATCGAAGGTACACAAAATTGCTGGAGAAACTCAGCGGGTGCAGCAGCATCTATGGAGCGAAGGAAATAGGCGACGTTTCGGGCCGAAACGTCGCCTATTTCCTTCGCTCCATAGATGCTGCTGCACCCGCTGAGTTTCTCCAGCAATTTTGTGTACCTTCGAGGATTTTGTTTGTTGATTTTAGCTCTGCATTCAACACCATTGTGTCAGTGCTACTATGCTCCAAACTTTCTGAGTTGACTGTGCCTGATCCCCTCTGTCGGTGGATCATCAGCTTCCTGACAGACAGGAAGCAGCATGTGAGACGGGAAAGCATATCTCGGACCCGCAAACGCTCAGCATAGGAGCACCGCAAGATGCATACTCTCTCCTCTCCTCTACTCTCGCCACACCAATGACTGCACCTCCACAGACACCTCTGTCAAGCTTCTCAAGTTTGCAGACGACACATCCCTGATTGGACTGATCCAGGATGGGGATCTCTGTACTCTTTTCAATTTGACATCTTTCCTATAACATGGTGCCCAGAACTGAACACAATATTCTAAATGCAGTCTCACCAATGTCTTATACAACTGCAACATGACTTCACAACTTCTATACTCAATACTCTGACTGATGAAGGCCAAAGTGCCAAAATATGTTTTGACCACCTGATATACCTGCGACACGACCTTCAAGGAACCATGCAACCAGCAACCATTCCTCTGCCCACCTGGCTAATTGATCCAGATCCTGCTGCAATCTTTCACAACCATCTTCACTATATGCAAAACCACTCACATATGTATCATCAGCAAACTTGCTAATCTTGCCCTGTTCTGTGACGTTTCACAGAGTGCTGGAGTAACTCAGCGGGTCAGGCTGAGTATAAAAGTTCGGAGGTCATGTTGCAGTTGCATAAGAAGTTGGTGAGGCCGCATTCAGAGTATTGTGTTCAGTTCTGGGCACCATGTTATAGGAATGATGTCATCAAACTGGAAAGGGTACAGTGAAGATTTACGAGGATGTTGCCAGCACTAGAGGGCCAGAGCTATAGGGAGAGGTTGAGTAGGCTGGGACTCTATTTCATGGAGCACAGGAGGATGAGGGATGATCTAATAGAGGTGTATAAAACCATGATTTGAATAGATATGGTTGAGTCTTTTGCCCAGAGTAGGTGAATCGAGGAGCAGAGGACATAAGTTTAAGGTGAACGGCAAAAGATTTAATAGGAATCTGAGGGGTATGTTTTTCACACAAAGGGTGGTAGGTGTATGGAACAAGCTGCCAGAGGAGGTAGTTGAGGCGGGGACTATCGCAACATTTAAGAAACAGTTAGACAGGTACATGGATAGGACAGGTTCGGAGGGATAAGGATCAAACGTGGGCAGGTGGGACTAGTGCAGATGGGACATGCTGGGCCGAAGGGCCTGTTTCCGCACTGTATCACTCTATGGCTCTATCTATCTTTCCCTCTCAAACACATTTTCCTGCCTTCTCCCCATTACCTCTGACACCCGTATCAATCAAGAATCTATCAATCTCCTCTTGAAAAATGTCCATTGACTTGACCTCCACAGCTGTCTGTGGCAATGAATCCCACAGTTCACCACCCTCTGACTTAAGAAATTCCTGCTCATCTCCTTCCTAAAGGAATGTCTTTTAATTCCGAGGCTGTGACCACTGGTCCTAGACTCGCCCACTAGTGGAAACATCCTCTCCACATCCACTACATCCAGGTTTTTATCAGGCTGGGACAGACTACAACAGCTTCACACCGTGTCCCAAAGCTTGTGTCCTGTCCTGCATCACCCAAGGCAGCAGAGACATTATAGGAGAGGGCAAGCACCGTAACAAAGTAGCTCACGATGGTTTGGGTAACATTCAGGAATGTCTATGCATGCCACATCATGAATATTACTGAAGAACGGTCTTGACCCGAAATATAATCTCCAGAGATGCTGCCTGACTCACTGAGTTACTCCAGCACTCTGTGACATGTCACCTATCCATGTTCTCCAGAGATGCTGCCTGACTCGCTGAGTTACTCAAGCACTCTCTGAAACGTCACCCATTCATATTCTCTGCAGATGCTGCCTGACCCACTGAGTTACTCCAGCACTTTGTGTCTATTTTCCCTTCACCCATCTGCCCAAGCCCACTCTCCCCCCTCCTTTCCTATGTTCCTTTCCACCCATAAACCTCTCTCTGCCTTTACATTTCACTCCTCTTTCAAATCTGCTCTACTTATCTACATTCATTTTTCTTCTTAACTTTTTAGTCATAGAATGATGCAGTGTGGAAACAGGCCCTTCGGCCCAACTTGCCCACACCGACCGACATGTAAACTAGTCCCACTCACACGCGTTTGGCCCATATCCATCTAAATCTGTCCTATCCATGTACGTGTCCAAATGTCTCTTAAACAGTAGGATAGTCCCAGCCTTAACTACCTCCTCTGGCAGCTCGTTCCATACACCCAGCACCCTTTGTGAGAAAAAGCTACCTCTCAGATTCCTGTTAATTTCTGAAATATTGGTCATAAATTTGGTGCAAAAATGCTCTAAAATAAGGCTCAGAATTCATCAGCGAGCATCTAAAACCCCAGAGCTTCCAGAGCCCTTAAGCGGGCCCTGGACCCTGGCATCGAGGGACTTCATGCTTTGCACTCATTATGTGTGCAGCGCGCACACTATTTCACATTAGATTTTTTGTAATCCTGTCGTGCCACCCCCCTTTTTGGAAAGTTTCGTATGGGCCTGTGCATGGATAGGATAAGTTTAGAGGGAAATGGGCCAAACACAGGCAGGTGGACAAGTGTAGATGGGGCATATTGGTCGGCATGAACGAGATGGGCCGAAAGGCCTGCTTCCGTGCTGTATGACTCTATTAAGACGTACTGAGTTGATGCCGTATGTTTTGTCAAATACATGCTGTCAAATGAATCCTACTGATGTGAAATCTGTCCAATGGCGTGGCAAAGCAGTGAACGGTCATACACTGCCCATTCACAAAGTATTCACACCCCTTCACTTTTTCCACATTTTGTTACGTTACAGCCTTATTTTAAAATGGAATAAATTCATTTTTTTAATCATCAATCTATACACAATACGCCAGAATAAAAAAGTGAAAATAGGTGTTTAGAAATGTTTGCAAAGTAATTAAAAAGAAATAACTGAAATATCACATTTACATATCTATATAAGGTCCCACAGTTGACAGTGCATGTCAGAGCAAAAACCAAGCCATGAAGATGAAGGAATTGTCCGTAGACCTACGAGACAGGATTGTGTCGAGCCACAGATCTGGGGAAGGGTATAAAACAATTTCTGCAGCATTGCAGGTCCCGAAGAGCACAGTGGCCTCCGTCATTCTTAAATGGAAGAACTTTGAAATCACCAGGACTCTGCATAGAGCTGGCCGCCCGGCCAAACTGAGCAATCGGGGGAGAAGGGCCTTGGTCAGGGAAGTGATCAAGAACCCGATGGTCACTCTGACAGAGCTCCAGAGTTCCTCTGTGGAGATGGGAGAACCTTCCAGAAGGACAACTATATCTGCAGCACTCCACCAATCAGGCCTTTATGGTAGAGTGGCCAGACGGAAGCCACTCCTCAGTAAAAGGCACATGACAGCCCGCTTGGAGTTTGCCAAAAGGCACCTAAACAAGATTTGCTGGTCTGATGAAACCAAGATTGAACTCTTTGGCCTAAATGCCAAGCGTCACGTCTGGAGGAAACCAGGCACCGCTCATCACCTGGCCAATACCATACCTACGGTGAAGCATGGTGGTGGCAGCATCATGCTGTGGCGATGTTTTTCAGCGGCAGGAACTGGGAGACTAGTACAGAGAGATCCTTGATGAAAACCTCCTCCAGAGCGTTCTGGACCTCAGACTCGGGCGGAGGTTCACCTTTCAACAGGACAACAACACTAAGCACACAGCCTAGACAATGCAGGAGTGGCTTTGTGACACTTCATTCGAGGAGGAGGAGCCATCTTGGGGAACGGCTGCTAACCAGCAGCCGTCCGTTTCATTCACTTTTTTTTTGTAGTTTTAGTGAGTCCTGTGCTTTGTTTGTAGGAGAGATAGACTTTTTAATGTGGGGGGTAGAGGGTAACAATATTTCTAGGTCCCTACCTGGTCGGTGAGGCAGCTTTTTCTCCGGGCTGCCCCGTCGACCCGTCCTCGTGGCCTACCAGCGGGAGTGGAGCGCCGTTTCCTGGCGGGGACCGCCCAGCACCTCGGCTTCGGTGGCGGCACAGCGTTGGAGCGCTATCGCGGAGCGGAGCGGGCGATGCCTTGCCTGGGTCGCTGCGCTGGATCGACGCGCTGGAGCTCCGGTGAGCTGTGACCGCCGAGTTCAACACCTCCGGGCTGCAGGTCTGCGGAGCGGAGCGGGCGGCGCCGACCTCAACATCAGGAGCCTGGGAGCTCCAAACCGGCGCGGCCTTGTCGGCTTCGGAAGCCGCGGTCTCCGGTAAGGAAGCGGCCGTTCCAGGTGGCCCAGCCGCTGAGAGGACTCTCCCGACGCCGGGGCAACAGCACCCGGCCAGAACGGCCAGGAACATCGGGCCTCCGTAGAGGCAATAGCGGAGGCTTCAATAGGCCTGACTTTGGGAGAACTGGGGATGGGGACTGGACATTGTGCCTTCCCCCACAGTGGTAACCATTGTGTGTAAGTGAATATTTTAGTTTGTGTCCAAGATGGCTGTCGGAAGGGAGAGTGGACGCTGGCGCGGTTTAGCTGCCGCTGCTCTCTCTTCGCATTGTGTTTTTGATTTTTTGTCTTTGGATCGAATTCTGTCTTTAATTTGTGTATTGGTGATGTCTTTATTATTTATTTTACTCCGATTATATGTTTTTTTACTCTTGTTAATTTCTGTAAGGTGTCCTTGAGACTTTGAAAGGTGCCCGCAAATAAAATTTATTATTATTATTATTATTAAGTCTGTGAATGTCCTTGAGTGGCCCAGCCAGAGCCTGGATTTGAACCCAATCGAATATGGAGTGACCTGTAAATAGCTGTGCATCGCCGCTCCCCATCCAACCTGACAGAGCTTGAGAGGATGTGCAGAGAAGAATGGGAGAAATTACCCAAATACAGGTGTGCCAAGCTTGTAGCGTCCATACCCAAGAAGACTTGAGGCTGTAATCACTGCCAAAGATGCCTCAACAACGTACTGAGTGAAGGGTCTGAAAACTTATGTAAATGTGATATTTGTTCTTTCTTTTTAATTACTTTGCAAACATTTCCAAACACCTGTTTTCACTTTTTTATTATGGGGTACTGTGTATAGATTGATGATAAAAAAAAATGAATTTACTCAATTTTAAAATAAGGCTGTAACATAACAAAATTCCACAGACTCACCACTCTCTGTGTGAAAAAGTGTTTCCTCTTCTCCGTTCTAAATGGCTTACCCCTTATTCTTAAACTGTGGCCCCTAGTTCTGGATGGCCCCAACATCGGGAACATGTTTCCTGCCTCTAGCGTGTCCAAACAAAATGTGGAAAGAGTGAAGGGGTCTGAATGCTTTCTGAATGCACTGTAAATTGCATTTCCACACAAATTACATTAAGCTTCAGAAAAACAGTCCCGCACTATTAACCTCCAGTTTATGATGTTGTCTCATTTCCACATTAATTGTCTCATAAACTTACTGTTGAAAATTGTCCAGTATTTACAACTGTAAAATGATAATTGACAAATAACTGACAAATAATGAAAGGTTTGGATAGGGATGAGGAGAGGATGTTTCCACTAGTGGGAGAGTCTAGGACTAGAGGGCACAGCCTCAGAATTAAAGGATGCACCTTTAGGAAGGAGATGAGGAGGAATTTCATTTGTCAGAGGGTGGTGAATCTGTGGGATTCATTGCCGCAGACAACGGTGGAGGCCAAGACAGTGGGTATTTTTAAAGCAGAGATTGGCAGGTTCTTGGTTAGTGTCAGGGATTATGGAGAGAAGGCAGGAGAATGGGGATGGGAAGAAGAGATAGATCAGGCATGATTGAATGGTTGACTAGACTTGATGGGCCGAATGGCCTCATTCTACTATTCCGTATGACCTTATTAAAAAAAACTGCTGGTGCAAAAAAGAGATGCTGCCTGACCCGCTGACCCCTCTGTGAAACGTCACCTATACGTTAATAATCTTATATGTTTCAATAAGATCCCCTCCCATCCTTCTAAACTCCAGAGTGTACAAACCCAGCTGCTCCATTCTACCGACATATGACAGTCCCGCCATCCTGGGAATTAACCTGGTAAACCTACGCTGCACTCCTTCAATAGCAAGAATGTCCTTCCTCAAATATGGAGACCATAACTGCACACAATGCTCCAGGTGTGGTCTCACTAGGGCCCTGTACAACTGCAGTAGGACCGGTTTGCTCCTATACTCAACTCCTCTTGTTATGAAGGCCATTCGCTTTCTTCAATGCCTGTTGTATGTGCATGCTTATTTTCAGTGACTGATGAACAAGGACCCCCAGATCTTATTGTACTTCCCCTTTTCCCAACTTGACACCATTCAGATAATAATCTGCCTTCCTGTTTTTGTCACCAAAGTGGATGACCTCACATTATCCACATTAAACTTCATCTGCCATGCATCTGCCCACACCCCCACCCTGTCGAAATCACCCTGCATTCTCAGCATCCTCCTCACAGTTCACACTGCCACCCAGCTTTGTGTCATCTGCAAATTTGCTAATGTTACTTTGAATCCCTTCATCTAAATCATTGATGTACATTGTAAGTAGCTGCGGTCCCAGCATCGAGCCTTGCGGTACCCCACTAGTCACTGCCTGCCATTCTGAAAGGGACCCGTTAATCCCTACTCTTTGTTTCCTGTCTGCCAACCAATTTTCTAATAATGTCAGCACTCCACCCCCAATACCATGTGCCCTAATTTTGTCCACTAATCTCCTATGTGGGACCTTATCAAATGCTTTCTGAAAGTCCAGGAACACTACATCCACTGGCTCCAGCATTTTGTATCTACATTCTTACTTACTGTGGATTTACAGGTCCGTAAGTACAATAATACAGATAAATATATAATGGTAATATCTGGAGATCATGGAAAGGTGACGTTTCACAGAGTGCTGGAGTAACTCAGCGGGTCAGGCAGCATCTGTGGAGAACATGGGTAGGTGACGTTTCACAGAGTGCTGGAGTTACTCAGCGGGTCAGGCAGCATCTGTGGAGAACATGGATAGGTGACGTTTCACAGAGTGCTGGCGTAACTCAGCGGGTCAGGCAGCATCTGTGGAGAACATGGATAGGTGACGTTTCACAGAGTGCTGGAGTAACTCAGCGGGTCAGGCAGCATCTGTGGAGAACATGGATTGGTGACGTTTTCACCTCAACACAAAACTGCTGTGTAAACTGCTGAGCTACTCCTGCACTCTGTGTCCTTTTGTGCATTAACCAGCATCTGCAGTCCTTTTTTCTACAAGATGTTGTTGAGTATTGGCTTGCAGGGGAGGGTGGCTGTCTGTGAGAGTGAAGTCGTGTCTGCGTCCAGAACAGTTAAGGATGGAATGTGGTAACTGGGGTCAGAGGAGATTGCAGTCAAACTTGGCAACTTATTTTCTTTGAATCTTGGCGTATTATAAACATTTGTTTAAAAATAGAAATAAATATTTGTTTTTGCAAAGTGAATTTCACAATCGGCCATCCTCGATCGGTACGAATTGGCAGCAGCACTTCCTCCTCGATAATCATCAGCACAGAGGCACCTCAAGGCTGTGTGTTCAGCCCCCTGCTGTACTCACTCTATACTCATGGCCGTGTAGTCGGACAAAATGCCAACTCCATCATCAAGTTTACCGACAACACCACTGTTGTTGGACGAATTACTGAGAATGATGAATCAGAGTGTAGGAGGAATAGCAATAATCTGATTGAAAAATGCCAGAACCACAACCATGCTCTTAAGGAAAGGTACAAAGAGCTGGAGTGACTCAGCAGGTCAGGCAGCATCTGTGGAGAACATGGATAGGTGACGTTTCAGAGTGCTGGAGTAACTCAGTGGGTCAGGCAGCATCTCTGGAGAACATGGATAGGTGACGTTTCACAGAGTGCTGGAGTAAGGGGCATGTCCCACGAGCATGCGACTCCATGCAGCAAGCACAACCTAAAGGGCTGGTCCCACCAGCATGCGCCTACATGCGGCAAACGCGACCTAACGTGTGTGTAGGATAGTATTAGTGTGCAGGGATCGCTGGTCGGCGTGGACTGGGTGGGCCGAAGGGCCTGTTTCCAAGGTCTATCTAAATTAAGTGTAAAAATAGTCTCTGCCTTATAAATATCCATTGACATGGCCTCCAACGCCGTCTGTGGCACTGAATTCCACAGATTCACCTCCCTCTGTCTAAAGAAATTCCCCCTCATCTCCTTCCTAAAGGAACATCTTTTAATTCTGAGGCTGTGATCTCTAGTTCTAGACTCTCCCACTAGTGGAAACATCCTCTCCACATCCACTCTATCCAAGCCTTTCACTATTCTGTAAGTTTCAATGAGGTCCCCCCCTCATTCTTCTAAACTCCAGCGAGTACAGGCCCAGTGCTGACAAACGCTCATCATAGGTTAACCCACTCATTCCTGGGATCATTCTTGTAAACCTCCTCTGGACCCTCTCCAGAGCCAGCACATCCTTCCTCAGATATGGGGCCCAAAATTGATCACAATACTCCAAATGCGGCCTGACCAGCACCTTATAGAGCCTCAGCATTACATCCCTGAAGAGATGATGATGTACAAGCAGGCACAGTGTTTGACTCCATGAAACGACTTGAAAAAGCACATTGAGTGTTGAGGTGAATGCAGCTCCCCACTTTATAACCCATCGAGTGAAACCAAAACCCATTCCAACCACATAATAATGATACTTCTGAGCACAGCGCTTTCTCTATCTGCTAAACAAAGGTCTGAAGGCAAGCGTCATGAATCCTGGCCCGTTAATAATCGCTGCAAGATGTATCATTCATTGAGGCTGAGGAGAAAGTGCCATTTCAGGACCATCAACCACCCAGACGTTCCAGAAAGCTGAACAAACGCTCCATTCTCAGCACCCTGCACCAACAGAATGCTGGTAAAATCCTGCGGTAATATTGCCCGCTCTGTGCAAATGCTGCACAACCGACAGAGGCAAAGCTGGTTTTAACAGAGAGAGGTGTTATTGAAAGTCCTAGAGTCATTCAACAGAGAGATAGACCCTTGCCCATGCTGGTAAAGATGCCCCATCTAAACTAGGCCCATTTTACAACTCTAAGAGCATAAACCACACGAGTAGACTCGGTGGGCGGAATGGCCTAATTCTACTCGTGTGGTTTATGCTCTGATCTATCTCTCCCTCCTAACCCCATTCTCCTGCCTTCTCCCCATAATCCCTGACACCCGTACTAATCAAGAACCTGTCAATCTCCGCTTTAAAAGCACCCATTGACTTGGCCTCCACAGCTGTCAGTGACAATGAATTCCAGAATATGGTTGAGAGGGAAAGATAGACCACAAACACCAATTGACACAAATCCCACAATAATCCCATGTTAATCTCCTCAAAACCTGTGCCAGTTCCTCTGTCACTCCGTGACATGGCTGAAGCCACGTTATACCCACGCCTGTTTTTGTTTGGGATGGAGGAGGAATCCGGAGCAAAGGGTTCATGCAGACTCCGCACAGACAGCACCAGAGCCCAGATTGAACTGGGGACCCTGGAGCTTTGAGGCATCTACTTTAGCAGCTATGCCATTGTACACCATGACAAGGCATTCTACAGCTGTACAAGACGTTGGTGAGGCCGCACATGGAATATTGTGTTAATTTTTGGTCACCCTGCCCTGAGTATAGAGGTTGGGAGGTCATGTTGCAGTTATAGAAGATGTTGGTGAGGCCGCACTTGGGATATTGGTTGCCCTGTCATAGGAAGAATGTGATTCAGCTGGAAAGGTTGGAATGAAGATTTAGGAGGATGTTGCCAGGACTCGAGGGCCTGAGTTATAGGGAGAGGTTGAGTAGGAAGGGACTTTATTCCTTGGAGCACAGGAGGATGATGCGTGATCTTAAAGAGATGTACAAAATCACGAGGCAACTAGAATTCGGTCAGCATGGTGGTGCAGCGGTAGAGAACCAGGTTCAATCCTGACTACGGGAGCTATCTGTACGGAGTTTGTACGTTCCCCCTGTGACCACGTGGGTTTTCTCCGGGTGCTCCGGTTTCCTCCCACACTCCAAAGACATGCAGGTTTGGAGATTAATTGGCTTCCGAATATCGTCTCTAATGTACAGGACATTGCTAGTGCATGGGGTGATCGCTGGTCCTGGGGGCCTGTTTCCATGCTATATCTCTAAAGTCTTAAGATGGGATGAATACATATTATTTCTCCCAGAGTAGGGGAATCAAAAACCAGAGGACATAGGTTTAAGGTGAGAGGAGAAAGATTTAATAGGTTTAGAAGGTTTAGAAGGTTTAGAAGGACATGGGCTAAACGCAGGCAAGTGGGACTAGTGTAGATGGGGCATGTTGGTCGGCGTGGGCAGGTTGGGCTGAAGGGCCTGTTTCCGTGCTGTATCATTCTATGACATCAATGCTAAGGAGACTGTATCAAATTGTGAGTACGTCTGAATACAGCGCACCAGCCTGCCTGGGGTATTTATGGCCATTTCCTTATTGCGGCAGGTGGGAATTGTGGAATTGTCTGCACAAAACTACCGTGAAATTCTGCCAGAAACTTCACATGTTATGGGCTTCTGAGATAGAACCTCTGGCCTCAGCCAAAAACATCCACTGTAACCACTCCTGAAAATACTTAAATATCTGGAAAGCATTTGCAACGTGATGTAATCATGGCGAATACTGAATAAACACCAGCATTTTTTCACCATTGCGTATGTCTTCACCAATTTCCACGGAATCTCAGCTTGGAAATTACTGTAAGGCCAGACAGGCCAACTAACCACGGTTCACAAACTCTGCGCATAAATTGGCACGGATAAAGTGAACGCTGGCCATCTCTTCCCCAGGGTAGAGGATTCTACAACTAGAGGGCATCAGTTTCCAAGTGAGAGCATAGAGATTTAAGAGGGACCTCACAGACAACTCTTTCCACTCAGATGGTAGTTTATATCTGGAAGGAGCTGCCAGAGGAAGCTATAGGTGCGAGACATTTAGACAGGTACATGGATAGGTTAGTTTAATTTATTGTCACGTGTACTGAGGTACAGTGAAAATCTTTTGTTGGATAGGATAAGTTGAGGAATATGGGTCAAACCTGGGCAGGTGGGACTAGTTTAGATGGGGGCATCTTGGTCAGCATGGACAGGTTGGGGCGAAGGGCCTGTTTCGTGCAGCGATTCTGATTCTCAACACTCACGCTGACTAATCTGCTGAATCCAGTATCTTTACTCTCCTCACGTTTAACAAGAGGAGTTGAGTATAGGAGCAAAGAGGTCCTTCTGCAGTTGTATATGGGCCTAGTGGGACCGCAGCAGGAATATTGTGTGAAGTTTTGGTCTCCTAATTTGAGGAGGGACATTTTTGCTATTGAGGGAGTGCAGGGTAGGTTCACCAGGTTAATTCCCAGGATGGTGTCATGTGCTGAGAGAATGGAGCAGCTGGGCTTGTACACTCTGGAGTTTAGAAGGATGAGAGGATGTCTTATTGAAACATATAAGATTATTAAGGGTTTGGACACGCTAGAGGCAGGAAACATGTTCCCGATGTTGGGGGAGTCCAGAACCAGGGGCCACAGTTTAAGAATAAGGGGTAAGCCATTTAGAATGGAGACGAGGAAACACTTTTTCTCACAGAGAGTTGTGAGTCTTTGGAATTCTCTGCCTCAGAGGGCGGTGGAGGCTGGTTCTCTGGATGCTTTCAAGAGAGAGCTAGATAGGGCTCTTAAAGAAAGCTGTCAGGGGATATGGGGAGGGCAGGAACGGGGTACTGATTGTGGATGATCAGCCATGATCACATTGAATGGCGGTGCTGGCTCGAAGGGCCGAATGGACTACTCCAGCACCTATTGTCTATTGTCTACCGATCAATGGTCACTCTTTGATCTCTTTCATTGTGTAATTTGTGCTGAGCCATCATTTTGCCCAAGTTTCCCATGCAGGAACGTCAGCAGTTTGTGGAGCTTGGCTGGTCGATGTGAACACCATTGTTGGCCTGCCAGCGTGGAGATGAATCGCTCTCCCTCACCCTGGTCCAGGGTGCGAGGGCCGATGAAGGAGATGCAGATGCCAGGCGTACTTCTTCAGGTGCTGAAAGGATTACTCTCTGGATACTTTCAAGAGAGAGCCAGATAGAGCTCTTAAAGATAGCAGAGTCAGGGGATATGGAGAGAAGGCAGGAATGGGGTACTGATTGGGGATGATCAGCCATGATCACATTGAATGGCGGTGCTGGCTCGAAGGGCCGAATGGCCTACTCCTGCACCTATTGTCTATTAACTTGCGCTGATCAAATGTATATTTACTGGGACAAGGTTGTGAATGCCAACTTCTATTTGTAAACGCTGGAGAGAGGTTGAATACCCACAATGATATGTCTCGGCCTTTTGTTGCTTGCTGCATTCATTCCCCATTTTAACCGGTAATTTTATTCTGCTAGTTTTGGCAAATTGCAGAGACTTTGTCTGGAAGTTCATTGACCCAGTTTGTCAGCAGTTCCCGTCACAATGAGCAATGGCCAGAGTGGGCCAAATGTCTAGGGGGAAATCTAGTTCCTCCATCAACAACATACAATGAACTCAAATGCAAGACACTAGAGGAGATACAGGGAACTGCAGTTGCTGGGTTGTACAAGAGAGGCTCAAAGTACTAAAGGAACTCAGCAGAACAGGCAGCATCTTCAGCATAGTTTAGTTCATCATGTCACGTGTGCCGAGGTCCAGTGAAAAGCGTGTTGTTGAAGGGGGTGGGTGTGTGGGATGAGCTGCCGGAGGAGGTCGTGGAGGAAGGTTCTATCGCAATGTTCAAGAAACATTTAGATGTCTGTGGAATTCTCTGCCTCAGAGGGCGGTGGAGGCCGGTTCTCTGGATACTTTCAAGAGAGTTAGATAGTGCTCTTAAAGTTAGTGGAGTCAGGGGATATGGGGAGAAGGCAGGAACGGGGTACTGATTGGGGATGATCAGCCATGATCACATTGAATGGTGGTGCTGTCTCGAAGGGCCGAATGGCCTACTCCTGCACCTATTGTTTATTGTCGATGGGTAGGAAAAGTTTAGAAGTATATGGGCCAAATGCAGGCAGGTGGGATTAGTGCAGCTGGGACATGTTGGTCGGTGTGCGCAGGAAGGGCTGAAGGGCCTGCTGCCACGTTGCATGACTCTATGAGTCGAAAAAAGCATAAAGTGCTTGAGTAACTCAGCGGATCAGGCAGCATCTTTAGTTCAGTTCAGTTTATTGTCACGTGTACTGAGGTACAGTGAAAAGCTTTTGTTGCGTGCTAACTAGTCAGCGGAAAGACAACACATAATCACAATTGAGCCATCCACTGTGTACAGATACAGGATAAAGGGAATAACGTTTAGTGGAAGATAAAATCCGATTAAAGATAGACCAAGTGTCTCCAATGACCATCTGTGGAGAACATTGACCTGCTGAATTACTCCCCACATCCCACCCCGGCCATTCCTTCTTCTCCCCGCTCCCGTCCGGCAGAAGGTACAGAAGCTTGAAAGCACGCACCACCAGACTCGGGAACACCTTCTTCCCCTCTGTTATCAGGCTTCTGAACGGTCCTTCCATAAGCTAGGGTACTGTCCGATTCACCTCTACCCCATTGCGGACATTGGACTTTGTCTGTGGAACTGATGCGCTACAATGCTGAGAACTATATTCTGCACTCTGTATCTTTCCCTTTGCTCCACCTATTGTACTTTTATCTACTATATATTTATCACAGTTCTTTACCTGGGGACTTCAGGAAACGCATTGTCCAAATCTACCACCTAATGATAATATTGTGTGTGGCTTGGCATCGGGATAATGAGCCTGCATCTGGACTCGATTGTTGGGTGGAGAATGTTTGCACGACTTACATCAATGTACAATTTGACATTTCAGCAGACTGATATGTTCCTGGTGGCTGCAGCTTCTGTCTACAACGTAGGGCTTGCATGCACTACAAGATGCATAAGCAGGGCTAAGAATAGAACTGTACAATTGTTTTGACTATTGCTGCATTATTTCCAGATGGGGATATCGAGCACTCACTGAAAGCACTCTCATGCCGTCTGCAACTCCAGCCTTGCTGGGGTCAGGTCAGCTGTGGCACCTTCACCTGCATTAATAACACTTGCAAATGATTGCATTAGGCGCTCAGTTAGGTTCAGTTTATTGTCACGTGTGCCCTAGTGCGGTGAAAAGCTTATTTGTTGCATGCTATCTAGTCAGGGGAAAGACTATTCATAAGTTCCTATGTGATAGAAGCAGAATTAGGCCCTTCGGCCCATCAAGTCCACTCCGCCATTCAATCATGGCTGATCTATCTCTCCCTCTCAACCCCATTCTCCTGCCTTCTTCCCATAACCCCTGACACCAGCACTAATCAAGAATCTGTCAACCTCAGCCTTAAAAAATACCCATTGACTTGGCCTCCACAGCCATCTGTGGCAATGAATTCCACAGATAATAATCAAGCTGTCAACATTCTACAGATACAGGATAAAGGGAATGATGTGAATAACATTGAGTGCAAGATAAATCCAGTAAAGTCCGATCAAAGATAGTCTCCAATGAGGTAGATGGTAGGTCAGGACCGCTCTCGAGTTGGTGAGAGGTGAGTTGAGTTTAGTTCAGTCTAGTTTATTGTCACGTGTACCGAGGTACAGTGTAATGCTTCTGTTGCGTGCTAACCAGTCAGTGGAAAGACAATACATGATTACAATCGAGCCGTCCACAGTGTACAGATACAGGATAATGGGAATAATGTTTGGAGTCATAGAGTGATACAGTGTGGAAACAGGCCCTTCGGCCCATAATGGGAAAACATTTTTTGACGTGGAAGCAGGCCCTTCAGCCCATCCTGCGCACACCAGCCAACATGTCCCAACTAGACTAGTCCCACCTGCCTGCGCTTGGTCCATATCCCTCCAAACCTGTCCTATCCATGTACCTGTCTAACTTTCTTAAACGATGGGATAGTCCCAGCCTAAACTACCTCCTCTGGCAGCTTGTTCCATACACCCACCACCCTTTGTGTGAAAAGGTTACCCCTCGGATTCCTACTAAATCTTTTAGTGCAAGATAAACTCCAGTAAGATCTAATTAAAGATAGTCTAAGGGTCTCCAATGAGGTAGATGGCAGGTCAGGACCGCTCTCTAGTTGTTGATAGGATGATTCAGTTGCCTGAGCAGAGCTGGGAAGAAACTGTGCCTGAACCTGAGGGTGTGATCACAGACCAGGAGTGGTGATACCACGGAGTTACACATCAACCTGTCTGCACAAGTCACAGTGCACCCCATCTACACTCTCTCTGCTTCATACGGTTACAATGAATACTGTGCATTCTCGCCTTCCATTCAACCCCCCAAAACTCAACGGGGAGGGGGTCGGGAGGGGGGGGGGGGTGGTGGGGGGAGGGATCGGTGGATCTCCCTGTCCGTTTGCTCCTGGGCCTGGCCAAGATGGCCATACGCGGGTCCAGGCAGCGGGATAGTTGCCGGCCTGACCGGGGTGGGCTGCCTGCCCCCTTTTCCGGGGTTATGTCTGTGCCCGCGTGTCCCTGGAGAGGGAACACGCACGCGGTGTCCACGGGGACTCTGGTGGCCGTCCGTGCACGCTGGTCGCCGCGGGAAGGCGAGTGTATGTTGATAAAGTTATATTAATCTGATGATCGTTTGTTTGTAAACTGTCAACACAGGCAGTCTTTGTGTTAATACTCTGTGTGTTTATTTTTATTTTTTGAATAAAAGTATTTGTATAATTAAAAAACCCACAACACATGATACTAGCTCGGATTAAACTCCATCTGCCATTTCTCCGCTACAAGATGCCGCGATTGTGGCGATTCCTTGTGTATTACCTGAGCGAAATCTACGATTTTTACACTAAATTTACCCTAAAAATAGTTTTGTTTAATTTAGAGAGAGTGTGGAAGCAGGCCCTTCGGCCCACCCAGTACGCACTGACCAACAAACCCTGCACACTAATACTATCCTACACACACTAAGGTGAGAGATAGATAGATTCTTGATTAGTACAGGTGTCAGGGGTTATGGGGAGAAGGCAGAAGAAAGGAGTTAGGAGGGAGAGATAGATCAGCCATTCGGCAGAGTAGACTTGATGGGCCGAATGGCCTAATTCTATTCCTATTCATTGTGACCGTATGAAAAATGTTTACATTTATTCCAAGCCAATTAACCTACAAACCAGCGCGTCTTTTGAGTGTGGGAGAAAACTGATGATCTTGGAGAAAACCAACGCAGGTCACGGGGAGAACGTACTAACTCTGCACAGACAACACCCGTAGTCAGGATGGAAGCCAGGTCTCTACTGCTGCACCAAATCTTGCACTGGTTGTATCATGGAGAGTATGGTTTTACAGGGTTGTGTTTAAAACAAAAGGTTTCTCTGTACCTTGGTACATGTGACAATAGCCATTGTTTACGAAGGAACTGTAGATGCTGGAAAATAGAAGGTAGACAAAAGTGCTGGAGAAACTCAGCGGGTGCAGCAGCATCTATGGAGCGAAGGAAATAGGCAACGTTTCGGGCCGATTTCGGCCCAGAGATGCTGCTGCACCCGCTGAGTTTCTCCAGCACTTTTGTCTACTGACAATAACCATTGACCATTGAACCATTGTCTGTGCTGAACAAGTTGCCAAGTTAAACTGATCTCTGCCTGCATGTGATCCATATCCCTCCATTCCCTACATATCCACATGCCTATCTAAAAGCCTCTTAAACACCACTATCATATCTGCCTCCACCACCACCCCTGGCAGCGTGTACCAGGCACCCACCAGCTTCATTGTAAAACATGTCCCACACATCTCCTTTCAACTTTGCCCCTCTCACCTTAAACTATGTCCTCCAGGTATTTGACCTCCACCCAGGGAGAAAGGTTCAGACTGTCTACCCTATCGATGCCTCTTATACACTTCAAACAGGTCTCCCACAATCTCCAGTATTCCAGAATAACCAATCCAACGTTTGTCCAATGTTTCCTTGTAGCTAATAACATAACCAATCAATATTCACAAGGTTAATCCCCGGGATGGCGGGACTGTCGTATGCTGAGAGAATGGAGCAGCTGGGCTTGTACACGCTGGAGTTTAGAAGGATGAGAGGATATCATATTGAAACATATAAGATTGTTAAGGGTTTGGACACACTAGAGGCAGGAAACATGTTCCCGATGTTGGGGGAGTCCAGAACCAGGGGCCACAGTTTAAGAATAAGGGGTAAGCCTTTTAGAACAGAGACGAGGAAATACTTTTTCTCACAGAGAATGGTGAGTCTGTGGAATTCTCTGCCTCATAGGGCAGTGCAGGCCAGTTCTCTGGATGCTTTCAAGCAAGAGTTAGATAAGGCTCTTAAAAATAGCGGAGTCAGGGGATATGGGTAGAAGGCCGGAACGGGGTACTGATTGTGGATGATCAGCCATGAACACATTGAATGGCGGTGCTGGCTCGAAGGGCCAAATGGCCTCCTCCTGCACCTATTGTCTATTGTCTACTGATTAAAAACAGACACAAAGTGCTGGAATAATCTGGATAGATGATGTATCAGGTCAGGACCCTTCTTCAGACATTTCCAAAGAAGGGTCCCAGCCCCAAATGTCACCTATTGGTATTCTTCACAGAATGTATAACTCTGTATCAGAGTCATACAGCGTGGAAACAGGCCCTTCGGCCCAACCTGTCCATGCCGACCAACATATCCATTCCACACTAGTCCCACCTGCCTGCGTTTGGTCCATATCCCTTTAAACCTGTCCTATCCATATACCTGTCTAAATGTTTCTTAAACATTACGATAGACCCTTCCTCAACTACCTCCTCTGGCAGCTTGTTCCAGACACCCACCACCGTTTGTGTGAAAAAGCTACCCCTCATGTTCCTATTAAATCTTTTCCCCTTCACCTTAAACCTATGTCCTCTGGTCCTCGATTCCCCTACTCTGGGCAAGAAACTCTGTGCATCTACTCGATCTATTCCTCTCATGATTTTATACACCTCTATAAGATCACTCCTCATCCTCCTGCGCTCCAAGGAATAGAATCCCAGCCTACTCAACCTCTCCCTGTAGCTCACACCCTCTAGACCTGGCGAGTTTGAGACATTACATTTTGATATATCATTGACTTTTGCTCAGCTAACATTGACGCAGGCCTGGATAGAGTGGATGTGGAGAGGATGTTTCCACTAGTGGGAGAGACTAGAGGCCATCACCTCAGAATAAAAGGACGTTCCTTTAGAAGGAGATGAGGAGGAATTTCTTTATTCAGAGGGTGGTGAATCTGTGGAATTAATTGCCACAGAAGGCTGTGGAGGCCAAGTCAGTAGATATTTTTAAGGCAGAGATAGATAGATTCTTGATTAGTGCGGGTGTCAGGGGTTATGGGGAGAAGGCAGGAGAATGGGGTTAGGAGGGAGAGATAGATCAGCCATGATTGAATGGCGGATTGAATGTCCATCATTCGACGATGGGCCGAATGGCATAATTCTGCTCCTATCGCTTATGAGGTTATTTGTGAAATGTCTGGAGGCATGTGAGGAAGTGAGGGTCCCACGCTGGCAATCGAGTGGAGAGTGACCGACAGTGCCGTATGGAACAGCCAGGACCGTTCTCGGGACCATCCATCCTGTGCTGGGATCTGAGGCTTCCGTGGTTTACGAGTGGGAATTGTTCATCGGGGCAGATGTTTGCAACGTTCCCACCATGTTCAGTCCTCTTCCAGTATTTGCGGGCAGCGTCTACAACTTCCTGCCGATTACACACGCCGCTGAGAGGACGATGATTTATATGACGGACCGTGAACGAACCAGTTCCCATGGGTAGCACTAAATTTAAACCACACTTTTCTCCTCAAAGGTATACAAGAGT
The DNA here is from genome assembly GCF_010909765.2 of Amblyraja radiata. Lineage (NCBI taxonomy): Eukaryota > Metazoa > Chordata > Chondrichthyes > Rajiformes > Rajidae > Amblyraja > Amblyraja radiata. Next base: position 126,057,977 of record NC_045958.1, read on the forward strand.
GATGGCAAACATCCTGTGTATAATGGGGACAATAGTTTCATTCTGCATCAGCGGCCTCCGGTGACAATAGATATTCTGGTTGTGTTTGTAGGTGATTGTTCTATTTTCACGAATGCCATTCTTTAGGAATGAAGTGTTTCAATTGTTTCTGGAAGTCCCGACATTCATGGCGTCACGGTGGCACAGCGGTAGAGTTGCTGCCTCACAGCGCCAGAGACCCGGGTTCAATCCTGACCACGGGTGCTGTCTGTACGGAGTTTGTACCTTCTCCCCGTGACCTACGTGGGTTTTCTGCGGGTGCTCCGGTTTCCTCCCACACTCCAAAGACGTACAGGTTTGTAGGATGCAGTAAAATTGTAAATTGGCCCGCGTGTATAGGATAATGCGAGTGTACAGAGCGATCGCTGGTTGGCATGGACTCAGTGGATTGAAGGATCTGTTTCTGCACTGTATCTCTAAAGTCTAAAATTCTAAATGCTAGAGGCAGTATAAGCACTGTGGAATGATCAGCGTCTATGCTTCTGTGACCTAAAACGTGAGCTGTTCCTCTCCACAGCTACTGGAGTTTAGAAGGATGAGGGGGATCTCATAGAAACATATAAAATTATAAATGGACTGGACAAGCTAGATGCAGGAAAAATGTTCCCAATGTTGGGCGAGTCCAGAACCAGGGGCCACAGTCTTAGAATAAAGGGGAGGTCATTTAAGACTGAGGTGAGAAAAAACTTTTTCACCCAGAGAGCTGTGAATTTGTGGAATTCCCTGCCACAGAGGGCAGTGGAGGCCAAATCACTGGATGGATTTAAGAGCGAGTTAGATAGAGCTCTAGGGGCTAGTGGAGTCAAGAGATATGGGGAGAAGGCTGGCATGGGTTATTGATTGGGGACGATCAGCCATGATCACAATGAATGGCGGTGCTGGCTCGAGGGGCCGAATGGCCTCCTCCTGAACCTATTGTCTATGTTTCTATGTTTCTACTACCTTGGACCAGCTGATGATGTCTGTGTTTATTACAGTGACCAGTTCAACTACTCAAAGGAGGGGGATGCTTACTTTCAGTAACTGATGTACAAGCACACCCAGGTCTCGTTGCACCCCCCCTTTTCCTAATCTGACACCATTCAGAAAATGTTCTGTCTTCCTGTTCTTGCCACCAAAGTGGAATTCCACCATATTATGGTCACTGTTGCCCAAGTGGCTCTGCACAACAAGATCGCTAACTAATCCTTCCTCATTTGTTATAACCATCTGCCTAACCCCCCCCCCCCCCCCCCCCCCTCCCCCCTCACCTGTGTTCGCCTATTACTCCCCAGGCTTTGGCTGCCCATCCTCTCTTCCAGTTTTCTTTCCCCTTTCCCTCCACAATCAGCCTGAAGAAGGGTCCAGACCTAAAACGTCACCTATCCATGTTCTCCACAGATGCTGCCTGACCCGCTAATTTATCCAGCACTCTGTGTCTATCTTCGGTGTAGACCAGCATCCGCAGTTGCTTCCTACACATGAATGTAATTTTCTGTGTGTGTTTATTTTGTCACGAGTTAACACAAGTGTGTTGCGTGAGGGGTCGGTCTCCTGGGCCATGGGAATGAAAGCCATCAACAGTCTACAGTTCCCAGTGTGTGTGTCGTGCTTCTATCAAGCTGCAGTGTTTGCAGGGGTTGGACTTTGATCTTTCAGCGGCACGTGGTCGGTCAGCGTGGCTAGCTGTCACTGTGGCCTGTGTGTGTGTGAGTGCGGCCACAGGGCCAGTCACTGACCTTCCATCATTAGGGATGTGAGTTTTCACAGCTTGCAGCTTTAGAGGCCACATGTGCTTCTCATTGCCCCGTCCCTTCCACACTAAAACATTCACCACGTTAGTCATGCACGGCCTGGACATGCCATTGTAGCCGCCCGCCCGCCCGCTGGGACCTGTTCATGAGGTGTTACTGATGGCTGAGGAAACATCACCCCCCCTCTTGGTCACGGGGGGGGGGGGGCAAGAGCATACACCGTAACTAATGCAAGCAAGCGTTTCCTTTCCTGGCTTCTGCGTAAGTGGCTGCATTGTGGCAGGGAAACTCCCTGACCTGACAATCTGTGTCGTTCACACAGACGGCAGTCTCCAGCATTAGAACTGGTACAGTACAGACACAGGCCCTTCGGCCCTACTTGCCCGTGTGGTCCAGATATCTCCTCTACACTAGTCCCACCTGGACTGGATACCTTCTGTACACTAGTCCCACCTGGACCAGATACCTCCTCTACTCTAGTCCCACCTGGACCAGATACCTCCTCTACACTAGTCGCACCTGGACCAGGTACCTCTACACTAGTCCCACCTGGACCAGATACCTCCTCTACTCTAGTCCCACCTGGACCAGATATCTCTACTCTAGTCCCACCTGGACCAGGTACCTCTACACTAGTCCCACCTGGACCATATACCTCTACTCTAGTCCCACCTGGACCAGATACCTCCTCTACTCTAGTCCCACTTGGACCAGATACCTCCTCTACACTAGTCGCACCTGGACCAGGTACCTCTACACTAGTCCCACTTCGATCAGATACCTCCTCTACTCTAGTCCCACCTGGACCAGATATCTCTACTCTAGTCCCACCTGGACCAGGTACCTCTACACTAGTCCCACCTGGGCCAGATACCTCTACACTAGTCCCACCTGGACTGGAGACCTCTACACTAGTCCCACCTGGACCATGTACCTCTACACTAGTCCCACCTGCGCATTTGGCACACTAAAAGCTTTCTTTTGTATGCTATCCAAATAGATCATGTTACATACATAGATACAGTCAGTTCAAACTCGTACAATAGGTAGAGCAAAGGGGAAGATACAGAGTGCAGAATATAGTTCTCAGCATTGTAGCGCATCAGTTCCAGAGACAAAGTCCAATGTCCGCAATGGGGTAGAGGTGAATCGGACAGTACCCTAGCTTATGGAAGGACCGTTCAGAAGCCTGATAACAGAGGGGAAGAAGCTGTTCCTGAGTCTGGTGGTGCGCGCTTTCAAGCTTCTGTACCTTCTAAAGAAAGACACAATTGCTGGAGTAACCCAGCAGGTCAGGAAACGTCCTGGAGAATGTGGATAGTTGATGTTTTGGGTCATGGCCCTCCTTAGATCAGCACCTCTGTACCACCTGCCAGACAGGAGTTGGGAGAAGAAGGAAGAATGTGGGACAAATCGTTGATTGTGTTGGCCGATATTCTGAGGCAGCGTGAAGTGTAGATGGAGTCAATGGTGGGGAGTGTGGTCTGTGTGATGGACTGGGCTACATCTACAATGGTGGGGAGTGTGGTCTGTGTGATGGACTGGGCTACATCTACAATGGTGGGGAGTGTGGTCTGTGTGATGGACTGGGCTACATCTACAATGGTGGGGAGTGTGGTCTGTGTGATGGACTAGGCTACATCTACAATGGTGGGGAGTATGGTCTGTGTGATGGACTGGGCTACATCTAAAATGGTGGGGAGTGTGGGCTGTGTGATGGACTGGGCTACATCTACAATGGTGGGGAGTGTGGTCTGTGTGATGGACTGGGCTACATCTACAATGGTGAGGAGTGTGGCCTGTGTGATGGACTGGGCTACATCTACAATGGTGTGGAGTGTGGTGTGTGTGATGGACTGGGCTACATCTACAATGGTGGGGAGTGTGGTCTGTGTGATGGACTGGGCTACATCTACAATGGTGGGGAGTGTGGTCTGTGTGATGGACTGGGCTACATCTACAACTCTTGTGGTCTTGAGCTGTTCCCAAACCAAGCTGTGATGTATCCCATCAGTCTGCTCTCTGTGGTCCATCTGTAGAAGACCTTGGATTATTTGCTCATTCTTCTCAGGAAATTTGGCATGTCTCCAACAACTGTTACATCCATGTTTTTGTATTCTATTCCTTTTGAAATAAATGTTAACATTGCATTTGTCTTCCTTACAACCAATTCAACTTACAGATGAACTTTTTGGGAATCCTGCACCAGTCGCTTTGCTTCTCTGATTTCCCCATTTAGAAAACAGTCTACGCTGTTATTCCTACGACCAAAATGCATGACTCCACACTTTGCTGCTCTATAGTCACTGGCAGCCAACCAGAAAAAGAATAAGGGGTAAGCCATTTAGAACGGAGACGAGGAAACACTTTTTCACACAGAGAGTTGTAAGTCTGTGGAATTCTCTGCCTCAGAGGGCGGTGGAAGCCGGTTCTCTGGATGTTTTCAGGAGAGAGCTAGATAAAGCTCTTAAAGATAGCGGAGTCAGGGGATATGGGGAGAAGGCAGGAACGGGGTACTGATTAGGGATGATCAGCCATGATCACATTGAATGGTGGTGCTGTTTAAAAAAGTTGATTCTATTGTCACGTTTTATTTGGGATTATAAGAATCATAGAATAAGTAAAAAACATTTATGTAAATCCATGACGAATGGAGGATTAGTTTTGCCAATTTTTAAATTTTACTTTTGGGCAGTCAATATTAAAAATATGAACTTTTGGTTGGAAGATATGGATCAGCAACCAGACTGGTTAAAGATGGAAAAGGAAGATTGTTTGCATTTTGAAATTGGTCCAATTCTGTTAGCTCCCACAAAACTGAATTAAAAAACTTATTGTGAAAACCCTATAATATAGCGGTATACAAATTTGGAAACATTTAAAAAATACTTTAAAATTGGATAATTTATCACTTTCTCTCCCCATTGTAAATAATCCCTCATTTAAACCTTCTGTGTTGGATAAAGGTTTTGTACAATGGAAAAAATATGGAATTAAAAAGGTGGGACATCTTTATAGAAAAGGTTTTTTTCTTTGATTTCAGGAGTTACAACAGAATTGTGGATTACACTCAAATAATTTTTTTTAGATATTTATAACCTAGAGATTATGTTAAATTATATACACAAGGTTATAGAACTAGAGAGCCAGAGATTATTGTTGAATGTTTGAATAAACATCCTAATACAGTTAAATTAATATCTTACATTTATAATACCCTTTTAGACAGTGAGATCCTGTCGACGGGATTATATAGACAAGCATGGGAAAATGAACTAGCTCAACCTTTTATGAAAGATATTTGGGACAAAAGCCTACAACATATACATCAATGCTCGTTTAATGCCAGACATTCTTTAATACAATTTAAAGTACTACATAGATTGCATTATTCTAAAACAAAATTAAATAGAATTTTTCCTAATATCTCCCCTATATGTGACATATGTCAATTGGCTAATTTAAGGACAAGTGGCTAATTTAACCCATACTTTTGTAAATTGTATAAAAATTAAAAATTTCTGGACGGATATTTTTACAATTATTTCCGAAGTTGTTAATATCCAACTGGATCCCAACCCTAAACTAATAATTTTGGGAATATCAGAAGAATGCCTAAAACTTACAACAAGCCAAAGAAATTTCCTTGATTATAGTATAATAATTGGGAAAATATTAATATTAAAATTTTGGAAAAACCCAACAACCCCCATAATTAAAATGTGGATTATGGAGATGTCGGAGATCTTACATTTGGAAAAAATTAGACTTGTCTTAATTGACAAACCAGAATTATTTGCTAGGACATGGTCTCCATTTATAGATTACTAGACTAAGTGGGACCCGTTGGGTTCCATGTTCACACGGGAGGGCTGGTCCCCCGACGCAATATTCCACCTCTCCACCAATTCCAATATTGGTTGCCAGTGGGGGGGGGGGGGCTTTCTAGAGCACTGGTATGGGTTCTTAGGGTGGAAACTGCGAATTCAAGTGCAGTTTCATACCACTTCAAGCAGGGTGCAAGGCCACCAAATTCAAGTGCAGTTTCATACCACTTCAAGCTGCATCCAAGGCCACCAAATTCAAGTGCAGTTTCATACCACTTTCAGCAGGGTGCAAGGCCACCAAATTCAGTGCAGTTTCATACCACTTCAAGCAGGATGCAAGGCCGCCAAATTCAAGTGCAGTTTCATTCCACTTCAAGCACGGTGCAAGGCCACCAAATTCAAGTGCAGTTTCATTCCATTTGAAGCAGGGTGCAAGGCCACCAAATTCAAATGCAGTTTCATACCATTTCATGCAGGGTGAAACCACGATAAAACCACACAAAACACCAAACTTACAGTACAGTTCAGTTCAGTGTGTTCAGTTGATTCACAGCTCAGACAGAGTCGTGACCTCTCCCTCCCCCATCATGCAGAGACTGAGCCACACCCACACTTCCGGATTTTATAACCCCTCCCCCTCCCACCGGAAAAGGTGTGGCCTTCATGGCGTGATTGACAGAAGAGAGATTCTCAACATTTTTTAAACACTAATAACACTTTTATTTTTCATTGATGGGAAGAATGATCTGCACCTGCTCAGCGGAGGGGGACTGAGTGAGATGGCCAAAAATCTCAGCCGTAAGTGGTAGCGTTTTATCTAAAATCAATATACAGTGCAAACAGGAAGTGCATTTGCAGTAAGTAGTGCCTTTTAACTTCAAGCCAAGGCACCCAAACAGCCATTTGCAGTAAGTAGTGCCTTTCAACTTCAAGCCAAAGCACCCAAGCCGCCATTTGCAGTAAGTAATGCCTTTCAACTTCAAGCCAAAGCACCCAAGCCGCTATTTGCAGTAAGTAGTACCTTTCAACTTCAAGCCAAAGCACCCAAGCCGCCATTTGCAGTAAGTAGTGCCTTTCAACTTCAAGCCAAAGCACCCAAGTCACCATTTGCAGTAAGTAGTGCCTTTCAACTTCAAGCCAAAGCGCCCAAACAACCATTTGCAGGCAGTGCCTATTTACTTCAACACACCATATTTTCATTTTCAAACCACATTAAGGGGACTCACAGTTGAGTAGACATTTGTTCAGTGTTATTCAGAGCTCAGAGAGACGTGACCCTTTGGCTTCATCCATCTTGCAGAGACTGAGTGACACACACCACTTCCTGGTCTTATAGTCCCTCCCCCTCCCTCCAGCAGGGGCAGCAGAGAGAATGGTGAATTATTTTAAAACATTAATATCTCTCTGATTTGTCATCGATGGGAAAAATCCTCCAGTCCCGGAAGGGGGAGGGGGGCTCTGAGCGAGGTGGCCAAAAATGACGGCTGTAGGTGGCGGCGTTCTCTCGGAAATCGCAGCACAGCGAGCCAAAAGCGGTCAAGATCGGACTTTTAGTAATATAGATTTGAAGGGGTAGATTGGTCCAGCACAGGAGCCTGACTGAAGTTTGAATCCAGGATCAGATGAATAGTTATGTTTTATAACATACAGACCTATCTCCTAAGCTGAATTATTGATAACTTACTCTATTTTTTCTTTAATTATCTTTTTTTTCTTCTCTCTCTTTCTATCTATAAATTAAAATAAACAATTAGAAGCAGTGTTAATACATAATTGATAAATGAGGACCCCAGCTATTTTGATAGCTGGGACCCCGAGACACTAGATACTAATAATATGTAATCGTTAAACAAAGTCTGTATTGGTTTGGATTATGATATGCTTCTCATAAAAAATATTATTATTTAAACAAAAGAAAGCATCCAGAGAACCTGCCTCCACTGCCCTCTGAGGCAGAGAATTCCACAGACTCACAACTCTCTGTGAGAAAAAGTGTTTCCTCGTCTCCGTTCTAAATGGCTTACTCCTTATTCTTAAACTGTGGCCCCTGGTTCTGGACTCCCCCAACATCGGGAACATGTTTCCTGCCTCTAGCCTGTCCAAGCCCTTAATAATCTTATATGTTTCAATGAGAGACCCTCTCATCCTACACTCCAGAGTGTACAAGCCCAGCCGCTCCATTCTCTCAGCATATGACAGTCCCATATCAACAAGGTAGTCAAGGGTTAAAGTGACGAGGCAGGACCTGAAGCCAAGATGCGATCAGCCATGATCCGACTCAAAGCAGCCAACAGGAGCCACATGGTGCACTCTGCATCAATTTCACGGGCGGTTATTATCTTAAGGGACTGGGATGAAGGATTTGAATTATTCGTTCCTGGGACAGTTCCTAAACCACAGGAGAGGGAAAGAAGATGTGATAAGTAACGAGGGAACCATTGACAGATGGAAGCAGATCAGTGGCTGGGCCACACATTTAAGGCGTTTAGTTTAGTTTAGAGCTACAGTGTGGAAACAGGCCCTTCAGCCCATCGAGTCCACGCTGATCACCCGTTCATACTAACACTATCCAACACACACTGGGGACAATTTAGAATTATACCAAGCCAATTAACCTACAAACCTGTACGTCTTCGGAGTGTGGGAGGAAACCGGAGATCTTGGAGAAAACCCACGCGCGTATACGCTGATTTTATCATTTGGCAGCAAAAAAGCAACAGAGCATCAACAGCAAGTAAGAACTATAATCCAACCGCCCAATCGCCCAGGTTACAGGGAAAGTTTGGACAGTGGTGAATTGTCTTGTCAGGAATGCTGGATATGGAGCGGGAACCCGATAGAAGTAGATAAAATTATATGAGGCGTAGATGGGGAATAGACAATTATAGATGGGGTAGATAGTCACAACCTTTTTCCCAATATGGAACAATCAAATGCTAGAGGGCATAGCTTTAAGGTAAGAGGGGCAAACGCAGAGATTATTGGGTGCCTGGAATGCGCTGCCAGGGGTGGTGGTGGAGGCTAATACGATAGTGGTGTTTCACAGGCTTTTTGACAGGCACGTGGATATGCAGGGAATGTAGGGATATGGATCATGTGACTAGTTAAACGGCATCATGTTCGGCATGGACATTGTGGGCCGAAGGGCCTGTTCCTGTGCTGTACTGTTCTACGAACTATGTTCTAATCCTGGAAAATGAAAGGAATACCTCTTAGCAGGCCAAGTTACGGATGGGATTTAATTTGTGATGAATGAGATTCATTAAGTTTCCCCTCCCTGAGTTTCCTGTTTTGCATCAAATTCATTCAGCACTTTTACTCGTTGATCAGGAATCCAAGTTCAAATGAACCTTCATCACCTAATGGTCAAGAACTGGTCTGCTGGAGTCAGCAGGAATTAAAACGCCCGGCACGGTGGTGCGGTGGGAAAAGTTACAGCGCCAGAGGGTTCCATCCTGACTAAGGGTGCTGTCTGTACGGAGTTTGTACGTTCTCCCTGTGACCGCGTGGGTTTTTTCCGGGTGCTCCGGTTTCCTCCCACACTCCGAAGACGTGCAGATTTGTAGGTGAATTGGCTTTGGTAAACTTGTAAATGTCCCCAGTGTGTGTGGGCTCATGTTCGTACACAGGGTGATTGCTGGTTGGCATGGGCCCAGTGTGTGTGGGCTCATGTTCGTACACAGGGAGATCACTGGTTGGCATGGGCCCAGTGGGCTGAAGAGCCTGTTTCCATGCTGTATCTCTACAACTGAAAGCCTGATGAATGCACAAGAGGGCCCAATCTCCATCTGGTTCCAACGCTCAGAGTCGACTGATGTTGATGAGTGAAGGACTCGTGCTGCCGCTGAGGTAGTTCAGGGTGATTTGTGATTTTGGGACTTCAGTCTGCTGGGTTTCAGAGCAGAGTTTGTGCTGAATAACAGAGTAAAAATGCACGGCTGCAAATCACAGCCTCGAAGGAGAGGAAGGAAGTTTGTGTCATTAACTAAATAAAGTTTCCATTAATCAAGGACAGAATCCACCTGCTCGCTGACTCCAGTCTGGCAGCCCCTCCACATTCCACACTCTTAATTCACGTTAAAAAATATATCCCTAAACGCTGGAATTCAATCAAACATTCCTCACCCAACAAATACACGGACACACACACACACGTCTGGATGTGTATGTGTCCCTGCCGTGGCACCAAGACCCGGGATCCATCCCGACTACGGGTGCTGTCTGTGTGGAGTTTGTACGTTCTCCCCAGTGACCCTCGTGGGTTTTCTCCGGGTGCTCCGGTTTCCTCCCACACTCCAAAGACGTGCAGGTTTGTAGGTTAATTGGCTTGGTATAATTGTAAATTGTTCCTAGTGTGTGTAGGATAGTGTTAGTGTGCGGGGATCACTGGCCGGAGCGGACTCGATGGGCTGAAGGGCCTGTTTCCGTGCTGTATGACTCTATGACTCTCACCTTATTCTAATTATAACCAATGATACCGGCCGCTTTTACTGCTAATGTACACATAGTCAGTACCACCATCTCTCCCCTCCCCCCCAGCTTCCCCTTCACAGATCCAAGTATGCATTAATATTAGGACTGTTGACTTTAAAACACTCTTTCCTTTGAGTCCAGCAGGAGATGTGTTCACATCTTTCTCCAGCTGCTTGAACAAACAGCCTGCACTGATACGCTGTGTTGTGGGAATGAAAGTCCACTCTGACTGGTTCGTTACCTCCACTGAAGTTTCGCAGCTGCCTTGACCAAGTGGGGATAACATGGAACTAGTGTGAGCTGGTGATCGATGGTCAACGTGGACTCGACCGGCCGTGCTGTATCTCTAAACTCTGTCTTACCCGTGCACCTGTCCAGTTGCACTGAATGTTTCTACAGAGTCATGGTTCACACAGCACGGAAACAGGCCCTTCAGCCCAGCTTGTCCATGCCGAACAACATGCCCCATCTCCACTAGTCCCACCTGCTCTCACTTTGGCCCAGTGCCCATGCTAACCAAGGTGCCTTCCATGTGCCCCACATCCCTCTAAACCTGTCCTATCCATGTACATGTCCAAAATTATTTTAAATGTTCTAATAATTTCAGCCTCAACTGCCTCCTCTGGCAGCTCTTTTCATACACCCGTCACCCTCTGTGTGAAACAGTTACCCTCTCACAATAGACAATAGACAATAGGTGCAGGAGTAGGTCATTCAGCCCTTCGAGCCAGCACCGCCATTCAATGTGATCATGGCTGATCATCCACAATCAGTACCCAGTCCCTGCCTTCTCCCCATATCCTCGGACTCCGCTATCTTTAAGAGCCCTATCTAGCTCTCTCTTGAAAGCATCCAGAGAACCAGCCTCCACTGCAGAGAATTCCACAGACTCACAACTCTCTGGGTGAAAAATTGTTTCCTCATCTCCGTTCTAAATGGCTTACCCCTTATTCTTAAACTGTGGCACCTAGTTCTGGATCCCCCCAACATCGGGAATATGTTTCCTGCATCTAGCGTGTCCAATCCCTTAATAATCTTATGTGTTTCAATAAGATCTCCTCTCATCCTTCTAAACTCGAGTATACAAGCCCAGCCACTCCATTCTCTCAGCATATGACAGTTCCGCCATCCTGGGAATTAACCTGGTGAACCTATGCTGCACTCCCTCAATAGCAAGAATGTCCTTCCTCAAATTTAGAGACCAAAACTGCACACAATACTCCAGGTGTGGTCGCACCAGGGCTCTGTACAACTGCAGAAGGACCTCTTTGTTCCTCCTCTTGTTATGAAGGCCAACATGCCATTCAATTTCTTCACTGCCTGCTGTACCTGCTGTACCTGCATGCTTACTTTCATTGACTGATGAACAAGGACCCCCAGATCCCGTTGTACTTCCCCTTTTCCCAACTTGACACCATTTAGATAATAATCTGCCTTCCTGTTTTTGCTATCAAAGTGGATAACCTCACATTTATCCACATGAAACTGCATCTGCCATGCATCTGCCCACTCCCCCAACTTGTCCAAGTCACCCTGCATTCTCATAGCATCCTCCTCACAGTTCACACAGCCACCCAGCTTTGTGTCATCCCTCTACATTCCAAGGAATACACCCCAACCTCTCCTGACAGCTCAGTCCCTCAAGTCCGGCAACATCCTCAACAGCTTCGTATTGAAGGCTGACTAAAATGGAAGACAATATTCCAAATGTGGCCTCGCCTGCACTTTGTACAACTGTAACATTATATCCTAACGTCTATACATCCATACTTAAGAAAGGATGTACTAGCCCTGGAGGCAGTGCAGCGAAGGTTTACAAGATTAATTCCTGCAATGAGGGGATTGACATATGAGGAAAGGTTAAGTAGGCTGGAACTCTACTCTTTGGAGTTTAGAAGAATGAGAGGCGATCTCATTGAAACATATAAGATCGTGAGGGGCCTTGATCGGGTGGATGCACCGAGGATGTTCCCAATGATCGGGGAAACTAGAACTAGGGGACATAGTTGCAGAATAAGGGGGGGCTCTTTTAAAACTGAGATGAGGAAGAACTTCTTCACCCAGAGGGTGGTTAATTTATGGAATTCACTGCCCCAGGGAGCAGTGGAAGCAGAAACTTTAAATATATTTAAGACTAAAATAGATGGTTTTTTAGCTGCCAAGGGGATAAGGGGCTACGGGGAGAGGGCAGGGATATGGACCTAGGTATGGTTAGTATAGTAAGACCTGAGTGATCTCCTGGACAAGTGTCGATCGCCTGGATTGGGGTCGGAGAGGAATTTCCCGGATTTTTTTCCCGAATTGGACCTGGGTTTTTATCCGGTTTTTTGCCTCCCCCAGGAGATCGCGAGGTTCTTGGGGTGGAGAGGGGTGATAGCGGTATAAAGGGGAGGGTAGTGTCTTGTGTTCTGTGTCTTGTGTCTACTGTTTGTGGGTAAGTGTGTCTGTTTAGTGTTCAGCCATGAGCGAATGGCGGTGCGGGCTCGACGGACCTGGTGGTCTACTCTCGCACCTACTTTCTATGTTTCTATGTTTCTATGTTATACACAATACCCTGACTGATGGCCAATGTGCTAAAAGCCTTCTTGACCACCTTATCCATGTGTGGTGACACAGACTTTGGAAACAGGCCCTTCGGCCCATCGAGTCTGCCCCGACCAGCGATCCCCGTACACTAACACCACCCTACACATTAGGGACAATTGTCCAACTTACCGAAGCCAATTAACCTACAAACCTGCACGTCTTTGGAGTGTGGGAGGAAACCGGAGCAGCCGGAGAAAACCTATGTAGTAACATGGAGAACGTACAAACTCCGTAGAGACAGCACCAGTAGTCAGGATGGAACCCGGGTCCCTGGCGCTGTGAGGCAGCAACTCTACCGCTGCACCATCGTGCCACCCACGTGATGTGAACCGATTGTACATATAATGAATAAAGTATATATTTGAAATAATAACATATCCTTCAGCTGGAAATGGAACCGTTTCGCAGTGACATCACTCAGGGTGGCAATCCATGAGCAGTCGACACACTAATTGAAAATGGCTGTGAATGGTGATCTGGTAAAGACTCCACCAGTCACTGGGGATTTGGCTAATTGATAAAAGGTACTCACAAAATGCTGGCGTAACTCAGCGGGACAGGCAGCATCTCTGGAGAGAAGGAATGGAGGCCTACATCCCATAATGAGGTCTCGCAGTGGAGCAGACTAAATGGTATACACCGAAGATAGACACAAGTTGCTGGAGTAACTCAGTATTGGGTGCAGGTCTGATCTCAAAGACCCAACAAGTTGACGTTATTTTACAGCCAGTTAAATGGGATAGAACGTGGCAGTTTGAGAAGGATATGTGGCAGAAGTTTCCTTTTTTTTTTTGCAGGATTTGTTTTGCGATCATTTGTCAGACTGCTGTGGTTGGAAAAGTGAAAGAATGTAAATATTATCTTTCACAGAATGTCAAGGCCAGGAGCCAAGTCAGATTGGACTTGCACCCAGGTGAAACTTCTAAACACTAGTTAGGCTGCGGGGAGAGATGAGACAGGAGATCCATGTGCCAAGAAACATCAGCTCCCACTGCCAAGAAAACATGTCTGATCATCACTGCACCCACACTATCTCCCTGTGTACAGGGGGCTGTGATCCAACACGAAATAGCTGCAAATAATACACACACACACACACACACACACACACACACACACACACACACACACACACACACACACACACACACACACACCCCACCACACACACACACACGCACACACACACACACACACACACACACACACCCCACCACACACACACACACACACACACACACACACACACACACACACACACACACACACACACACACACACACACACACACACACACACACACACACACACACACACACACACACACACTCACACACACACACACTCACACACACACACACTGACACACACACACACACACACTGACACACACCCCCCCCACACACACACACACACACCCACAATGACACACACACACTGACACACACACACACACATGCACACACACTGACACACACACACATGCACACACTGACACACACACACACCCCCACACACACACACACACGCTTATGGAAGGACCGTTCAGAAGCCTGATAACAGAGGGGAAGAAGCGGGTACGTCTGCTCAGTTGATCTACTCTGCAGCACATACACTACTCCATGGGCTGGCAGCATGGTTACATGATCCAAACCATGTTTCCATGCAGTCTTATTGCCACATTATCTGTGTATCCGGCCAAAGCTTCTGCATTGCTGGAGGTGGAGGTGGAGGCAGACATGACCGTGATGTTTAGAGTCATACAGCATGGACAACTGGCCCATAGGCCCAACTTGCCCACACCGACCAACATGCCCCATCTACACTAGTCCCACCCCGACCAACATGCCCCATCTACACTAGTCCCACCCCAACCAACATGCCCCATCTACACTAATCCAACCCCGACCAACATGCCCCATCTACACTAGTCCCACCCCGACCAACATGCCCCATCTACACTAGTCCCACCCTGACCAACATGCCCCATCTACACATCCCACCCCGACCAACATGCCCCATCTACACTAGTCCCACCCCGACCAACATGACCCATCTACACTAGTCCCACCCCGACCAACATGCCCCATCTACACTAGTCCCACCCCGACCAACATGCCCCATCAACACTAGTCCCACCCCGACCAACATGCCCCATCTACACTAGTCCCACCCCGACCAACATGCCCCATCTATACTAGTCCCACCCCGACCAACATGCCCCATCTACACTAGTCCCACCACGACCAACATGCCCTATCTATACTAGTCCCACCCCGACCAACATGCCCCATCTACACTAGTCCCACCCCAACCAACATGCCCCATCTACACTAGTCCCACCATGACCAACATGCCCTATCTATACTAGTCCCACCCCGACCAACATGCCCCATCTACACTAGTCCCACCCCGACCAACATGCCCCATCTACACTAGTCCCACCCCGACCAACATGCCCCATCTACACTAGTCCCACCCCGACCAACATGCCCCATCTACACTAGTCCCACCTGCCCACGACCAACATGCCCCATCTACACTAGTCCCACCCCGACCAACATGCCGCATCTACACTAGTCCCACCTGCCCATGGCCAACATGCCCCAACTACACTAGTCCCACCCCGAACAACTTGCCCCCATCTACACTAGACCCACCTGCCTGCGTTTGGCCCATATCGCTCTAAACCTGTCCTATCCATGTACCTGTCTAAATGTCTTTTAAGAGGCTTTTAGACAGACACATGGGCATGTTGAGAACGGAGGGAGATAGATCACGTGCAGGCACAGGAGATGAGTTTAACTTGGCATCATGTTCTATGTTTACTACCTGCCAGCGATACAAGGATACGTTCCAACGTGCCACATGGGGTGTGGACATCATTCCACCTTCACTTGATAAGGGGCGGGGGATTAGTTCAGGGCATACCTTCATCTTTCATTCTTTAGTAGCTAATTGGCCCGGGAAAGTGAAAGGGAATCATTTTACACAGTATGTTGTCTAGGTCTGGAACATGTTTTATATATGTATAAAATATATATCTATATATACAATATACATATATATATACAATATACACATATATATATATAAGCAATCGGACAAATAGACAATAGTAGTGCAAAGTAAAAATCATGCCCGCAAGTCTGTCTAGTTCGGATCCTATTTGGAGGTTGTGGTGTTTAATAGCCTGATGGCTGTGGGGAAGAAACTGCTCCCGAACCTGGACATTAAAGTTTCCAGACTGTTGTACCTTCTTCTCCATGGTGGGGGTAAGGTGGAGAATGTGGCCAGAGCTGATGACTCACACACACACACAGGCTTGGTGATGTCGAGAGAAAGAAGAAGCAAAGCATGGAACATAAAACTGCAGAAAGCAGAAGCACTCAGTGGGAGAGTTCCTCCAGCATCTTGTGTCTATCTTCAACAGGGAATCGGACACAACCACACATGGAGAAAACATGCAGGATGTTTGGGCATTTCAACAACTCCTCTGAAGGAGACGTGGGGGACGTGAAGGCCTCCTCGTCCGTAGCTCCACCATGCAGTGAGCCCAGCTGTTTCACGGCACATCTGGTGAACCTGACCTTCTGGCAGATACCCACCAACTCACGTAATGCCAGACCTCGCACTGCACTGCACTGCAGGTCACTGCAATCTCGCCAGCACCATAAGTGGTTCACAAAGACTGCAGAAAGTTATCTATTCTTGTTATCAGCACAGTGGCGCAGCAGTAGAATTGCTGCCTTACAGGGTTCGATCCTGACCATGGGTGCTGTCTGTGTGGAGTTTGTCTGTTGACACATTAGTTTATTGTCACGTGTACCGAGGTACAGTGAAAAGCTTTTGTTGCGTGCTATCTAGTCAGCGGAAAGACAATACATGATTACAAGCGAGCCGTCCACAGTGTACAGATACATGATAAGGGAATAACGTTTAGTGGAAGGTAAAGCCAGCAAAGTCTGATCAAAGATATCCGAGAGGGTTTTCTCCAGGTGCTCCATTTTCCTCCTTCACTCCAAAGACGTGCGGGTTTGTAGGTGATCAGCTGGGCTGTGGGACCGCTTTCTACGTTACACATCAAAACGAAACTAAACTTGCTATGAGCGATGTTCATTGTTCAAAGCGGACAATGTTTTGAATGGATTTGGTCTGCTCTTGTTCACCGAGCACTAACAGAGGTGCCCCGCTCAAAACGGCCCTTCATCTGAAGAGTGAACATTGACGGTGGGAATAGATCATTAACGGTGACACAAGGAACTGCAGATGCTGGAATCTTCAGCAAAACATAAAGTGCTGGAGGAACTCAGTTGGTCGGGCAGCGTCTGTGGTTTAGTCCAAAGATAGGCACAAAGTGCTGGAGTAACTCAGCGGGTCAGGCAGCATCTGTGGGGAACATGGATAGGTGACGTTTCACAGAGTGCTGGAGTAACTCAGCGGGTCAGGCAGCATCTGTGGAGAACATGGATAGGTGATGTTTCACAGAGTGCTGGAGTAACTCAGCAGGTCAGGCAGCATCTGTGGGGAACATGGATAGGTGACGTTTCACAGAATGCTGGGGTAACTCAGCGGGTCAGGCAGCATCTCTGGAGAACATGGATCCATTTTCACCAGAGATGCTGCCTGACCCTCTGTGTTACTCCAGCATTTTGTGCCTATCTCTGGTATAAAACAGCATCTGCAGTTCCTTTCTATAACATTTTGGCTGCGGTTTAAGTCTATGTTTGTTATTATCACATGTACTGAAATACAGAGAAAAGCTTTGTTTTGCATCCTATCCAATCAAACCAGGTACACCACAAATAAATACAATCAAACTCCAGTACAACAGGTAGAGCAAAGGGGAAGATACAGAGTGCAGAATATAGTTCTCAGCATTGTAGCGCATCAGTTCCCCAGACAAAGTCCAATGTCCGCAATGGGGTAGAGGTGAATCGGACAGTACCCTAGCTTATGGAAGGGCCGTTCAGAAGCCTGATAACAGAGGGGAAGAAGCTGTTCCTGAGTCTGGTGGTGCGCGCTTTCAAGCTTCTGTACCTTCTGCCGGACGGGAGCGGGGAGAAGAAGGAATAGCCGGGGTGGGACAAGTCGTTGATGATGTCGTCTGCTTTCCCGAGGCAGGGTGAGGTGTAAATGCGGATGTAAAGGCAGCCAGCATCATCAGAGACCCACACCACCCTGGCCACGCTCTCATCTCACTGCTACCACCGGGGAAGAAGGTACAGGAGCCTGAAAACCGTGACCTCCAGGTTCTAGAACAGCTTCTTCCCAACAACCATCAGGCTCTTGAACACTGCACAACACTGACCTCAGCAACTGTGGTTGCACTAAGAGCTTCTGTTTTGCACCATTATGGATACCTAATGGGCAGTCACGGTGGGGCAGCGGTAGAGTTGCTGCCTTACAGCGAATGCAGCGCCGGAGACCTGGGTTCCATCCCGGGTGCTGTCTGTACGGAGTTTGTACCTTCTCCCCATGACCTGTGTGGGTTTTCTCCACGATCTTCGATTTCCTCCCACACTCCAAAGACGTACAGGTTTGTAGGTTAATTGGCTTGGTAAATGTAAAAATTGTCCCTAGTGTGTGTAGGATAAGTGTTAATGTGTGGGGATCGCTGGTTGGCACAGACCTGATGGACCAAAGGGCCTGTTTCCGTGCTGTATCTCTAAACTAAACCTGGTATTATTGTTATAGATGCTGCCTCACCCACTGAGTTTTTCCAGCATTGTTGTCTACCTTCGATTTTTCCAGCATCTGCAGTTCTTTCTTAAACATCTAGTATTATTATTATTCATTAATTGCATTATTAATTATTAAATGTTTATCGGTTCATGATTGTGTTAATCGGCCGGTTAAGCTGCAGCAGGTAACAATTCCATTGCCGGTACTTATGACTCCAGACAGAATAAATGGGTAGCTATGGACTGGTTTTGTTCTGTGCCATACACAAAAGGAGACAGGGAAAATCACACTTCACCTTCCATCTGTCTCTGTAATTGGAAAGGAATAAAGAACTGGTGCATCTTTTAGCAAAGTTCAGTTTAGAGTTACAGAGCAGACGCAGGCACTCTGTGGCACACCGAGTCCTCGCTGACCGGCGATCCCTCTACACTAATTCTATCCTGCACACTACGGACAATTTTACCAAAGCCAAACCTGTATGGAGTGTGGGAGGAATCCACCCGGAGCGTGAGAGGAAACCGGAGCACCCGGAGAAAACCCACGCAGGTCACGGGGAGAGAACGTGCAAACTCTGTACAGACAGCACCGCCCGTAGTCAGGATGGAGCCGCGGTCTTTGGTGCTGTGAGGCAGCGACTCTACCGCTGCGCCACCGTGACACTCTCAATATAGGCTCTTGGACACCGCACGACACTAACCTCAACAACTGTGGTCGCTCTCTGGGCTTTTGTTTTGCACTATTATAGTTACCTAGTACTATTTTAGTTACCTAGTACTATTATAGTTACCTAGTACTATTATAGTTACCTAGTACTATTATAGTTACCTAGTACTATTATAGTTACCTAGTACTATTATCGTTACCTAGTACTATTATAGTTACCTAGTACTATTTTAGTTACCTAGTACTATTATAGTTACCTAGTACTATTATAGTTACCTAGTACTATTATCGTTACCTAGTACTATTATAGTTACCTAGTACTATTTTAGTTACCTAGTACTATTATAGTTACCTAGTACTATTATAGTTACCTAGTACTATTATAGTTACCTAGTACTATTATAGTTACCTAGTACTATTATAGTTACCTAGTACTATTATAGTTACCTAGTACTATTATAGTTACCTAGTACTATTATAGTTACCTAGTACTATTTTAGTTACCTAGTACTATTATAGTTACCTAGTACTATTATAGTTACCTAGTACTATTATAGTTACCTAGTACTATTATAGTTACCTAGTACTATTATAGTTACCTAGTACTATTATAGTTACCTAGTACTATTTTAGTTACCTAGTACTATTATAGTTACCTAGTACTATTTTAGTTACCTAGTACTATTTTAGTTACCTAACTTTTGCACCTTGCTTCATTTCTCCGGTTAAGTTTATAATCTGTGCCATGCCGCTCCCCGCTACCACAGCCCACTGTCCTTGTAGGTCAGCGTTACCTATTGCTGGACAATCCTTGCCAGAAGTAGCCTGGAGACCAGTGTTGGTGAGCACATTGGCCTCTTCTGCCCATCACCCTGTCCAGGCTTTTGTGATGACGACAGAGTCCGTGAACACACAAAGACAATGAGAAACAACTGAGTCATCCACGACAACCTTACAGAGGGTGGCTGAAGCACCGAGCTAGCTGAAGCATTATTATGCCCCTGTCCCACTTAGGAAACCTGAAGGAAACCTCTGGAGACTTTGCGCCCCACCCAAGGTTTCCGTGCGGTTCCCGGAGGTTTTTGTCAGTCTCCCTACCTGCTTCCACTACCTGCAACCTCCGGCAACCACCTGCAACCTCAGGGAACCGCACGGAAACCTTGGGTGGGGAGCAAAGTCTCCAGAGGTTTCCGTTCAGGTTTCCTAAGTGGCACAGGGGCATAACTCTGAAGTCACAGTCATAGAGCTTACAACATGAAAACAGTCCCTTCGGCCCAACTTGCTCACATGCCCCTGCTACACCAGTCCCACCTGCTGTGTTTGGCCCATATCCCTCTAAAGCTGCCCTATCCATGAACCTGTCTGAAGGAGGCAACCAATTTAATGGTGTAGGAAAGAACTGCAGATGCTGGTTTAAATCGGAGGTAGGCACAAAATGCTGGAGTAACTCAGCGGGAAAGGCAGCATCAGCGCTCATGCTCCCCTCCCCTCATTCGTAACAAGGACAGAGCCCCCCCCTTGTCCTCACCTTCCACCCCATCAGCCATCGCATACATCTCATAATCCTCCAACATTTTTGCCACCTCAGGATCCCACTACTGGCCACATCTTCCCTGGCCACTCCCTCTTCTCCCCTCTCCCATCAGGCAAGAGGTACAGAAGTGTGAAAACGCACACCTCCAGATTCAGGGACAGTTTCTTCCCGGCTGTTATCAGGCAACTGAACTGTTCTCTCACCAACTAGAGAGCGGTCCTGACCTTCCATCGACTTTATTGGAGATCCTCAGACTATCTTTAATTGAACTTTATCTTGCACTAAACGTTATTCACTCGACACAAATTAGTGGACGGTTTGATTCAGAAGTTCTAGCAGCAAAATTCGACCATTCGGCCCATCAAGTCTACTCTGCCATTCAATCATGGCTGATCTATCTTTTCCTCTTAACCCCATTCCCCTGCCTTCTCCCCAATGATTATGATCATGTATATTGTCGCCTGATGCGTCACAGTGTGCATCGCGTCCTCGCTTCCACTGACTGGATGGCACGCAACAAAAAGCTTTTCACTGGACCTCGGTACACGTGACAATAAACTAAACTAATCTGATCCAAAACGTCACCTATCCATGTTCTCCACAGATGCTGCCTGACCCGCTGAGTTACTCCAGCACTCTGTGAAACGTCACCTATCCATGTTCTCCACAGATGCTGCCTGACCCGCTGAGTTACTCCAGCACTCTGTGAAACGTCACCTATCCATGTTCTCCACAGATGCTGCCTGACCCGCTGAGTTACTCCAGCACTCTGTGAAACGTCACCTATCCATGTTCTCCACAGATGCTGCTGGACATCTTGACCTCCGGCTTTTTGAGTTTGTTTGAGTTCAGTTAATTGTCGCGTGTAACAAAGTACAGTGAAATGCTTTCGTTGCGTGCTAACTAGTCAGCGGAAAATATAGAAAATAGGTGCAGGAGTAGGCCGGTCGGCCCTTCGAGCCATTCAGTATGATCACGGCTGATCATCCAGAATCAGTACCCCGTTCCTGCTTTCGCCCCATATCCCTTGATTCCTTTTGCCATTAGAGGCGGGAGCAGGGTACTGATTCTGGGCAAGAGGGCGAGCTTACAGATCACGGAACAGTCTAGCACAGGATCAGGCCTTTCGGCCCACAATGTCCGTGCCCAACATGATGCCAAGACAAACTCTTATCTGCCTGCACGTGATCCATATCCCTCCATTCCCTGCACATCCAAAAAAACAGCATCTGCAGTTCCTTCCTGCACATCTCTCATTTATATATCATTGTTTTTCCAACATTGGACTCACCATGGATGTGGAGAGGATGTTTCCACTGGTGGGAGAGTCCAGGAACACAGCCTCAGTGTTAAAGGGTGCTCTTTTAGAAAGGAGGTGAGGAGGAACTTCTATAGTCCAGGGGTAGTTAATCTGTGGAACTCATTGCCACAGAGGTCTGTGGAGGCCAAGTCAGTGGATGTATTTAAGGCAGAGATCGGCAAGTTCTTGATTACAACGGGTGTCAGGGTTATGAGGAGAAGGCAGGAGAATGGGATTAGGAGGCAGAGATCAGCCGTGATTGAATGGCGGAGTAGATTCGATGGGCCGAATGGCCTAATTCTACTACCACAACATGTGAAGGATAAGCAGCCGGGGGCAGGAACCCAGGAGTAGGCGGTCTGAGAATGGATCGCCGCGGGTGTCGGCGTTGTTGCGGGCGTGTGGTGAGGGTGGGTGGGAGTGCGGTGGTTAACCCGGCACGGCTGCATAACCCGGGGAGGTGTCCGCTCATACACAGCCCCTTGTCCGGGAGACCAGGGAGAGACCTCTCCCTCTCCCTCTCCCCGGCCGCTCGGCCCAGCCGCTGCTGCTCGCCCCCCTCTCCTCTCACAGCCGGCGGCAGAGGCTCCGTGAGCTGCCCAGCCCAGCGCGTCGGACGCCGGCCACAGGAGCCGCTCCAACCCGTCTGGACCCTGTAGCCGGGCCGGCAAGGTGGTGGCGCAGCGGTAGAGTTGCTGCCTCACAGCGCCACACACCCGGGTTCAATCCTGACTGCGGGCGCTGCCTGATTTGTATGTTCTCCCCGTGACCCGCGTGGGTTTTCTCCGGGCGCTCCGCTTTCCTCCCACACTACAAAGACCTACATGTTTGTAGTAGGTTACGTAGGAAATAACTGCAGATGCTGGTTTAAACCCAAGATGGATACAAAGTGCTGGAGTAATTCAACGGGTCAGACAGCATCTCTGGAGAAAAGGAATAGGAGACGTTTCGGTTCGAGAAACTCTTGTCTTCCTCTCCCGACCCCGTCTGAAGAACTGTCCACATTGTACAGAGTCTGACGAAGGATCTCTGAAGAAGGGTCTCGACCCAAAACGTCACCCATTCCCTCTCTCCAGAGATGCTGCCTGTCCCGCTGAGTTACTACAGCACTCTGTGTCTATGGATGGGGCAACTGGGCTTGTATTCGCTGGAATTTAGAAGGATGAGAGGGCATCTTATAGGAACATATAAAATTCTTAAGGATTGTACAGGCTAGATGCAGGACAAAATGTTCCCGGTGTTGGGAGAGTCCAGAACCAGGAGTCACAGTTTAAGAATAAGGGGTCGGCCATTTAGGACTGAGTTGAGGAAAGACTTCTTCACCCAGAGAGTTGTGAATCTGTGGAATTCTCTGCCACAGAAGGCAGTGGAGGGCAATTCACTGGATGTTTTCAAGAGAGTTAGATTTAGCTCTTAGGGCTAACGGAACCAAGGGATATGGGGAGAAGTAAGAATGGGGTACTGATTTTAGATGATCAGACACGATCACATTGAATGGCGGTGCTGGCTCGAAGGGCCGAATGGAGCTATTTTTCTATCTTCGTGTTTGTGGGTTAATTGGCTTCGGTATAAAATGTAAATTATCCCTAGTGTGTGTGGGATAGTGTTAATGTGCGGGGATCGCTGGTCGGCGCGGACCCGGTGAGCCGAAGGGCCCGTTTCCGTGCTGTAAACTAGAAACTGAAACCTCTGGCGATTGTGTGCTGCGCAGACTATGCCGGCAAGACAATGTGAACGCGACTACTGCAACGTATACACAGTTACATGCATGCCCACAACTGTTACATCGCGGTTAATCATTCAACCCACGGCCAGCGCCGCTGTATTATAATGTAACGCATCAATGACCGGCCTGCAACATGTTGTACAACTGCCTGCCTGCGGCAATCTCACTACATTCACTTGTATCCACATACTGGACCCACACGGACTGGGACTGCGCTTAAAAACTTGCAGATCTGTGTGTGATAGTCAATAGACAATAAGTGCAGGAGTAGGCCATTCGGTCCTTCGAGCCAGCACCGCCATTCAATGTGATCATGGCTGATCATCCCCAATCA
The DNA here is from genome assembly GCF_010909765.2 of Amblyraja radiata. Lineage (NCBI taxonomy): Eukaryota > Metazoa > Chordata > Chondrichthyes > Rajiformes > Rajidae > Amblyraja > Amblyraja radiata. The sequence continues at coordinate 126,081,877 of NC_045958.1, forward strand.
GTACCCCGTTCCTGCCTTCTCCCCATATCCCCTGACTCCGCTGTCTCTAAGAACCCTCTCGCTTGATAGCATTCAGAGAACCTGCCTCCACCGCCCTCTGAGGCAGAGAATTCCACAGACTCACCACTCTATGTGAGAAAAAGTGTTTCCTTGTCTCCGTTCTATATGACTTACCCCTTATTCTTAAACTGTGGCCCCTGGTTCTGGACTCCCCCCAAATCGGGAAGTCGCAGACATCTGTGTGTGTGTGTGTGTGTGTGTGGAAGTTACGGAGATTTATCTGTAAAAGTGGCAGACATCTCTGTGTGAAAGTGTGGGATATCTGTATGTAAACGTTGCTGAGTTCTGCATGTGTAAGTTGCAGCGATCTGTCTGTGAAAGTTGCAGACATCTTGTGTAAATTGCAGAGGTATGTATGTAAAAATGATGTGAACGTTGCGGGGAACTGCTTTTAAAAGTTGCAGACATCTGCATGGAGAAGTTTCAGAGGAATCTGTCTAAATTACAGTCTGCGTTTGAACGTTGCACAAGTCTGTCAGTGTAAGTTGCAGACGCCTGTGAGTGTGAGTTACAGAGGTGTCGAAGTGTGAGTGTGAAGTGTCTAGGTGTGTGTGTGAGGTGTGTGTGTGTGAGTGAGTGTGTGAGGTGTGTGTGTGTGTGAGTGAGTGTGAGGTGTCTAGGTGTGAGTGTGAGGTGTCTAGGTGTGAGTGTGAAGTATCGGGGCAGGTTGGGTTTCCACAGCCGCGCTGTGAGCTGCCGACCTTGCCCGAGCCACAGGCGGCCACAGACAGACCGCAAGCAGCCAGTAACATTAACATCTCCATTTGTCTTTACCTTGTCTACGGGGTCCTGGTAATCATCGTTGTAGTCTTGGCTGGATTCATAGGCGGAGTCCCTCTGCAGTAAGGCAGCGTAAACCAGAAAGACAGCGAGCTCCAGAATCAGCATGTTGGTCCCGGGATGCGGCGACTGTATAATCCTCGGCCCCTGCGGCCCGGCCGGCCGGCTCTGCTAGGGAGGGAGGGGTGGGGGCGTGTGTGTGGGTGTGTGTGTCCTGCTTCAGCCGCGGGAGGCCGGGGGCAGTGGGGCAGCAGCGGGCGGACAGAGTGTGGGCATCGTGCGGGCAGCCCGGCCTCGCCTCGCCTAGTCTACTACGTCGTCTACTTCTACTGCTGCTGCTACTACTGGCCGCTACTCGCAGACTCTAGGAGCGCTGCCTGCCTGCCTGCCCTGCACTCTTTATATATGCGGCTTGGCAGGCGATGGGACAGAGAGGGGGGGGGAGGAGAGTGAAGGGACGGAGAGGGGGGACCCAGCAAACGCCGCTGACATCTATCTCCACGTGGCCGCAAACCTCATATCAAACCTCCCAGCTGTTTTCAGGCAACTGAACCATCCCACTCACTTCAGCAGTCCTCAACCATTCATCTACCTCATTGGAGACCCCCAGGCTGTCTCTGTGCAGGAAGGAACTGCAGATGCTGCTTTACAGGGAAGATAGGCACACAATGCTAGGGTAACTCAGTGGGACGGGCAGCATCTCTGGAGAGAAGGAGTGGGTGACGTTTCTAACAAAGAAAGGTCTCGACTCGGACTATCTTTAATCGGACTTTACTGGATAATTCCCTTTATCTGTACACTGAACGGCCCGAATGTAATCATGTATTGTCTTTCCGCTGAACATAGAATAGAAACATAGAAAATAGGTGCAGGAGGAGGCCATTCGGCCCTTTGAGCCAGCACCGCCATTCATTGTGATCATGGCTGATCATCCCCAATCAATAACCCATGCCTGCCTTCTCCCCATATCCCTTGACTCCACTAGCCCTTAGAGCTCTATCTAACTCTCTCTTAAATCCATCCAGTGATTTGGCCTCCACTCCCCTCTGTGGCAGGGAATTCCACAGTGATGTGGTCCTTGTGGCTAAAGGGATCAGGGGGTATAGAGAGAATGCAGGTACAGGATACTGAGTTGGATGATCAGCCATGATCATATTGAATGGCGGTGCAGACTCGAAGGGCTGAATGGCCTACTCCTGCACCTAATTTCTATGTTTCTATGTTTCCACAAATTCACAACTCTCTGGGTGAAAACGTTTTTTCTCACCTCAGTCTTAAATGACCTCCCCTTTATTCTAAGACTGTGACTGACTGGTTGGCACGCAACAAAAGCTTTTCACTGTACCTCAGTACACGTGACAATAAACTAAACTGAAACTCGCTGCCGTCTGACAGCTCCCAGTCTAACCTGTAGCCACAACCAGCCTCTCTCAGTACTAAAGCCACTCCTCACACCCGCACTAAGTCCACGGTGGTGCAGCGGTAGAGTTGCTGCCTCACAGTGCTGGAGACCCAGGTTCCATCCTGACTACGGGTGCTGTCTGTACGGAGTTTGAAATGTCACCTATAATATAGAATATGAGGTGGTGTTCCTCCAGTTTGTGTTGGGCCTCACTCTAACAGTGGAGGAGACTCAGGACAGAAAGGTCAGTGTGGGAACGGGAGGGGGGATGACAGTGTTGAAATAATCACTGAGGTAACATTTGATGGAATGACAGACGGACTGACAATAGCTGTTTTATTTATTCAGCTAACTGCAGCAGGAGAATAGTCTGTTCCCTCACAGCAAGAACGTGTTTATAAATATAAAACATTCAAAGCAACATATATGTAGAACATTTTTCACGGTTGTTAACTCCCAATGCACATTTTATTTTGTCCAAAGATGGGTGTAGAAGCTAGGAGGTCATGTTGCAGTTTATAATTTTGGTGGGGCTACATTTAGAATATTGTGTTCAAGAAGGAACTGCAGATGCTGGAAAATCGAAGGTACACAAAAATGCTGGAGAAACTCAGCGGGTGCAACAGCATCTATGGAGCGAAGGAAATAGGCAACGTTTCGGGCCGAAACCTTGCCTATGTCCTTCGCCCCGTAGATGCTGCTGCACCCATTTAGAATATTGTGTTCAGTTCTGGGCCTTCACCATCTTGAAGCCGTGGTCTCCGGTGGGGAGGCACCGATTCAGGACTTGTCTGTACATCTGGACGCCCACGGGGGAAAATGGAGGAGGACTGGTCAATTTTTTTGCCTTCCGCCACAGTGATGAATGCTGTGGTGGACGTTTGTGTAAATTTTTATTGTTGTTTTTGTGTGTTCATTATCATTGTACCGCTGCTGGCAAATTCATTTCACTTGCACTTTATGTGCAAGTGACGAATAAAACTTGACTTGTGTTGTCGGACAGTCAGTGAAGTTGGTTGAAAAAATTGCAGCACCATCTTGACTTTTGGTACATTGGTCTCTATCGGTCATGTATGGAGTATAGAATTTGGGAGGTCACGTTGCAGTTGTATTAGACGTTGGTGAGGCCGCATTTAGAATATTGTGTTCTGTCTGGGCACCGTGTTACAGGAAAGATGTCGTCAAGCTGGAAAGGGTACAGAGAAGATTTACAAGGATGTTGCCAGGACTAGAGGGTGTGAGCTACAGGGAGAGGTTGAGTAGGCTGGGTCTCTATTCCTTGGAGTACAGGAGGGTGAGGAGTGATCTTACTCAGGTGTATAAAACATGTGTCTGTGTCTCTGTGACTCTGTGACTGAAACTCTGTGTCCGTGTGACTGTGACTCTGTGTGTCTGTGACTCTGTGTCTCTGTGTGTCTGTGACTGTGTCTCTGTGTGTCTGTGTCTCTGTGACTGTGATTCTGTGACTGTGTCTCTGTGACTCTGTCTCTGTGACTTTGATTCTGTGACTGTGACTCTGTGTGTCTGTGACTCTGTGTCTCTGTGACTGTGTCTCTGTGACTGACTCTGTGTCCCTGTGACTGTGACTCTGTGACTCTGTGACTCTGTGTCTCTGTGACTCTGACCGTGACTCTGTGTCTCTGTGACTCTGTGTCTCTATGTCTATGTGTCTCTGTGTCTCTGTGTGTCTGTGACAAGATGACTGGAATCAGCGTAGATGTGGCATCTTGGTCAGCAGAGATGGCTAGGGCTGAAAGGCCGTGCTGTGTGATTCTCTGATATCGAACATTACATTTCACAGTTGACATTCTGCGGCTACTGAACCAATGCTTGTGTTGTTGCTGTGTTTCCCACAGCGGGTGGGGACACACAGGGCTGGCTGCTGGAGTGCATGTAAATAGATGTCACTTGTGGGAATTGTCCTGTACCCTGGAGCTGAGGGGCACATGCTGGCTGTTTGCGACTTCCCACAGGAAAGTGGCTGGAATCTTTGTCCTTCACAAACAATGCTGCTGGTGCCTGCGTCATGTGATCACACGCTCAAGGTTAGACGTCTGGCCGGCAGCTCCAGTGCTGGCCTGAGAAGATCCTGCATTCTGAAGAAGGGTCCTGACCTGCAACGTCACCCATTCCTTCTCTCCAGAGATGCTGCCTGTCCCTCTGAGTTACTCCAGCATTTTGTGTCTACCTTTGGTTTAAACCAGCACCTGCAGTTCCTTCCTGCACATGAAAGTTCAAGCCTGTTTCAGTCTTCACAGATGCAGCACAGACACAGGCTGAGTCTCACCGAGACTATGCCCACTCAGCACCTATGTTTACACCAAAGCCATTTTATAGGTTCTATTTTACGAATTGGATACAGCTCCAGCCTAGACCACAAGATAAGAATCATGTGTATAAAATAATGAGAGGAATAGATCGGGTAGACACAGAGTCTCTTGCCCAGAGTAGGGGGATCGAGGACCAGAGGACATGGGTTCAAAGTGAAGAGGAAAAGATTTTATAGGAATCTGAGGGACAACTTTTTCACACAGTGAGTGGTGGGTGTATGGAACGAGCTGCCAGAGGAGGTAGTTGAGGCTGGGACTATCCCAATGTTTGAGAAACAGCTAGACTGGTACGAGGACTCTCGCTAACTTCTACAGGTGCACAGTAGAGAGCATGCTGACTGGCTGCATCATGGCTTGCTTCGGCAACTTGAGCGTCCAGGAGCGGAAAAGACTACAGAAAGTGATGACCACTGCCCAGTCCATCATCGGCTCTGATCTCCCCACCTTCGAGGGGATCTATCGCAGTCGCTGCCTCAAAACGGCAGCCAACATCATCAAGGACCCACACCATCCTGGCCACACACTCATCTCTCCGCTACCATCGGGTAGAAGGTACAGGAGCCTGAAAACTGGTACATCCAGGTTCAGGAACAGCTACTTCCCCACAGCCATCAGGCTATTAAACACAACATCAAACAAACTCTGAACTATAACAGCCTATTGTACTTTATCTGTTTCTTTATGTGTGTGTGGAATTGAATTGAACTCATCTGTATTTATGCTTACAATATTCTATTGTGCTGCAGCAAGCAAGAATTTCATTATCCTATCTGGGACACATGACAATAAATGAACTCTCTTGACTTGACTTGACTTGGATAGGACAGGTTTCGAGGGATATGGGCCAAACGCAGGCTGGTGGGACTGGTGTAGATGGGACATGTTGGTCGGTGTGGGCAAGTTGGGCCGAAGGGCCTATTTCTGTGCTGTATGACTCTAGTAACTGAACGATGCAGCACAGACACAGGCCCTTTGGCCCATCGAGTCTATACACTCCACTGAGCACCCATTTTTACACAGTGCCACCCAAAGCACCCAATTTACTCTGCCACATGCCCATAAACTACTCCCTACCACTCATAGAGGCTTCTTCTTCTTTCCAGTCCATCTTGTTACAAATGTTGACCTCGCTGTCATCGTCCGTCCTGAACAAGGACGCGGGCTTCCGGCGACATTCAGTGGGAGCCATCACTTGTCGCAGTAGATGATGGTGGTAGCAGGGGTCAATGAAAGAGCGTTCACGCCGATCGCGACCCTGTTTCCACCAATCTTTCCACCACCACACACAAGAAGCACAAGAAGCGACAAGACAGACACCATTGTGTGCAGATGCCGAGAAGTGTGTTCAGCTCTGGCAAAACAACAACTAATAACGGGATACTGAGTTGGATGATCAGCCATGATCATATTGAATGGCGGTGCAGGCTCGAAGGGCCGAATGGCCTACTCCTGCACCTAATTTCTATGTTTCTATAATGTGTGTGGACTCAATAAGATGGTTGTAGCAGAATTATCTCAGGATACTTGCAGTTTGCAGCCCCGCGATGTGTACGCTTCTGCAATGGGGCCACTCATGGAGCCATGGAGCTGTATAGCACGGAAACAGGCCCCTTAGGTCACTGTGCCTTTTATCTGCCTTTGGCCCAAATCTGATATGATATGGCTCTTTATAGAAACGATAGTGGTGTTTTAGAGGTGTTTGGACAGGCACATGGAAGTGGAAATAATAGCGGGATCTGGATCATGTACTGGCAGATGAGATCAGTTTAACGAGGATGTACAAGGAATGAGTGGGGTTAACATATGATGAGTGTTTGTCGGCACTGGGCCTGCACTCGCTGGAGTTTAGAAGAATGAGGGGTGACCTCAGTGAAACTTACCAAACAATGAAAGGCCTGGATACAATGGATGTGGAGAGGATGTTTCCACTAGTGGGAGAGTCTAGGACCAGAGGTCATAGCCTCAGAATTAAATGGCATACCTTTAGTAGGGAGATGAGGGGGTCATATGATGCAGCAACAGGCCCTTCAGCCCACCGAGTCTGCGAAGACCAGCAATCACTAGCACCATCCTAGTACACATGAGGGACAATTTACAATTTTACCAAAGCCAATTAACCTGCAAACTTGTACATCTTTGGAGTGTGGGAGGAAACCAGACCCTGTAGGTCTTTGGAGTGCAGGAGGAAACCAGATCACCCGGAGAAAACCCACACAGTCACATGGAAATGATGTTTCCACTAGTGGGAGGGTTTAGGACCAGAGGCCACAGCCTCAGTGTAAAAGGACGCACCTTTAGGAAGGAGATAAGGAGGAATTTCTTTAGTCAGGAGGTGGTGAACCTGTGGAATTCATTGCCACAGATGGCTGTGGAGGCCACCAATGGATATATTTAAGGTGGGGATAGATAGATTCTTGATTAGTGTGGGTGTCAGGGGTTATGGGGAGAAGGCAGGAGAATGGGATTGTGAGGAAGAGATAGATCAGCCATGACTGATTGGTGGCGTAGACTTGATGGGCCGAATGGTCTAATGCTGCTCCTAGAACTTGTGAAATAGGCATGATGTTCAGCACAATGGGTGTAGGCCAAAGGGCCGATTGTTGCACTGTAGTGTTCCAAATTCATCCAAACCCTTCCTATCCATGTATCTGTAAATGTTGTGAGCGGCCATGTTGTGAGCGGCCATGTTGGGAGCGGCCATGTTGTGAGCGGCCTATTCCTGTGCTGTTATGTTCCGTGTTCATCCAAACCCTTCCTATCCATGTATCTGTACAAACATCTTGCAAAAGTCATACTTCAATCTGCACCTATAGCTTCTGCTGACTCTGAAGAATTCATTGTGGTCAATGAACTGACTAACACTGGAATGCGGGAGGAAACTGGAGCATCCAGAGTAAACCGCGAGGATAACCAGAGTATTTGCAAACTCCACAAGGGCAGTAGCGGAGGTCAGGATCGAACCGCTGGCGGAGTGAAGCCCAGGCCCCTGGTGGTGAGAGGTGGCAGCCCCCCCCAGCAGCTCGTCCACGCTACCCCAGTTTGTATTTAGTTTAGAGATACAGTGTGAAACTGGCCCTTCGGCTCACTGAGTCCGCGCCGACCAGCGATTGCCCGTTCACACTCGTTCCAAGTTAATTCCCGGGATGGCGGGACTGTCATATGTTGAAAGAATGGAGCGGCTGGGCTTGTATACTCTGGAATTTAGAAGAGTGAGAAGGGATCTTATTGAAACATATGATTATTAAGGGTTTGGACACACTAGAGGCAGGAAACATGTTCCCGATGTTGGGGGAGTCCAGAACCAGGGGCCGCAGTTTAAGAATAAGGAGAAAGCCATTTAGAACGGAGACGAGGAAACACTTTTTCTCACAGAGAGTTGTGAGTCTGTGGAATTCTCTGCCTCAGAGGGCGGTGGAGGCCGGTTCTCTGGATACTTTCAAGAGAGAGCTAGATAGGGCTCTTAAAGATAGTGGAGTCAGGGGATATGGGGAGAGGGCAGGAACGGGGTACTGATTGTGGATGATCAGCCATGATCACATTGAATGGCGGTGCTGGCTCGAAGGGCCGAATGGCCTCCTCCTGCACCTATTGTCTATTGTTTATCCCACTTTCCCATCCACGCACTACCTACACACAAGGGACAATTTACAGAATCTCAATTATCCACCTGGATATGCAGGCAATGGAGGTACACAGATCACGTGCAGGTAGATGAGATTAATTTAATGGACAATAGACAATAGGTGCAGGAGGTGGCCATTCGGCCTTTCCAGCCAGCACCACCATTCACTGTGATCATTAACGTGGCTTTATGTTTAGGTTCAGGTTTATTGTGATCACACATTCTGTAACACAATAGAAAGTTTGGTTTGTGACAAAGACATTTGTGGCCCTTGTCCAATCATCTGAAGAAGGATCCTGAGCCGAATCGTCACCTATCCATGTTCTCCACAGATGCTGTCTGACCCGCTGAGTTACTCCAGCACTCTGTGAAACGTCACCTATCCATGTTCTCCACAGATGCTGCCTGACAATAGACAATAGATAATAGGTGCAGGAGTAGGCCCTTCGACCTTTCCAGCCAGCACTGCCATTCAATGTGATCCTGGCTGATCATCCACAATCAGTACCCCGTTCCTGCCTTCTCCACATATCCCCTGACTCTGCTATTTTTAAGAGCCCTATCTAGCTCTCTCTTGAAAGCATCCAGAGAACCGGCCTCCACAGACTCACAACTCTCTGTGAGAAAACGTGTTTCCTTGTCACTGTTCTAAATGGCTTACCCCTTATTCTTAAACTGTGGCCCCTGGTTCTGGACTCCCCCAACATCGGTAACATGTTTCCTGCCTCAAGCATGTCCAAACCTTTAATAATCTTGTATGTCTCCCATCCTGTCCAAGTCACCCTGCACACTCATAGCATAGACCCACTGAGTTACTCGAGCAGTCTGGGACTAATGTTGATGGGGTATGTTGGTAGGCGTGGGCAGGTTCGGCCAAAGGGCCTGTTTTCATGCTGTAAGACTCTGTGACTGAGCATCTGCAGTTCCTTGTGGCTCCATTTAATATCTCTGTCTTTACGATTCTATTGGGTCTTTCTCCATGTGATGTTGGGCTGTGGGATTGACAGGAGTTCCATACGGGTTCATCTAGGTGTTTGATTAAGGCACCTTCCTTGCTTTAGACTTTCTACTTTCCTTTGCCCAGAAACCATCCAGCTGAGCTGCTGTAAGTTTCAGTCTCCTCTGAAAACCTTTTATATTAAGGACACAAAAAGTCCACACGCTGCATTGCCCTCATAACCGAGTTCAATCCCCTTTACAGAAATTGCACTGGATTAGTGAGGCATGACAGTAGGTGCTAAAACCTTATTGACCTCTTTATGGCCTCAGCATTGATGTGAGCATGGATGGAATTCCATTGAATGCTCCAGTGCATTTAACCCTGCCGTAAACGTGCTCCAGAGGTGATCAGCAAGGCACAATACAAAGGGCCTGTCCCAGTTAGGCTGTTTTTTAGGCCACTGTCATAGTCGTAGCATGTCGCCTAAAACCCGGCGACTGGACCCCCCCCCCATGACATAAAATGTAAAATTTAACAACAAAAACAACTGGTCAGCACCAGCGACAACCTATGTCACCGGGCGACAACTATGACAGCACCTACGTCAGGAGAAGTCAAGCGACGCTCATTGGTGTCAAACCCACTGTCGCCGATTGTCTCTGAAAATGTTCCAACATGTTGAAAATCCATTGGCAACCAGAAAGACGCTAGGACTCTTTGGGCGACTGAGGAGACGACTCACGACCGTACAGGCGACACCCCGGGGCCGTGTGGCGACAAGCCTAGTCGCCTGTAATCGCCTAAAAAATCACCTAAGTGGGACAGGTCTTTAAAGCATTGACACTACCCTGGCCTCCTGTCTCTCACACCGTGAAGGTCGGAGAGAAGCAGCAGCGAGAAGCAGCGAGAGCGAGTATTGGCTGCAAGTAGGTGAGTCAGAGGGATAGAAGACTTAAAAAGACGGCAAAAGCCCAGGTTAAGAGTAATTTACAAATTAGCCTTAAATTAGTTGATTAGGTAACAGATAACGAAGTGCAGCTGTAGCACAGCGGCCATGTTGTGAGAGGCTATGTTGGGAGCGGCCATGTTGTGAGCGGCCATGTTGTGCGTGGCCATGTTGTGAGCGGCCATGTTGTGAGCGGCCATGTTGTGCGTGGCCATGTTGGGGGTGGCCATGTTGTGAGCGGCCATGTTGTGCGTGGCCATGTTGTGCGTGGCCATGTTGGGGGTGGCCATGTTGTGAGCGGCCATGTTGTGCGTGGCCATGTTGTGCGTGGCCATGTTGGGAGCGACCATGTTGTGAGCGGCCATGTTGTGCGTGGCCATGTTGTGCGTGGCCATGTTGGGGGTGGCCATGTTGTGAGCGGCCATGTTGTGCGTGGCCATGTTGTGAGCGGCCATGTTGGGGGTGGCCATGTTGTGCGCGGCCATGTTGGGGTTGGCCATGTTGTGAGCGGCCATGTTGTGCATGGCCATGTTGGGGGTGGCCATGTTGTGAGCGGCCATGTTGTGCGCGGCCATGTTGGGGGTGGCCATGTTGTGAGCGGCCATGTTGTGCGCGGCCATGTTGGGGGTGGCCATGTTGGGGACAGCCATGTTGTGAGCGGCCATGTTGTGAGCGACCATGTTGTGAGCGGCCATGTTGGGAGCGGCCATGTTTGGATCGGCCATTTTGGGAGAGGCCTTGAGGTGAAGTGCCTCGGTGAGTAAAGTGTGAATCTTTGGCTCCAGAATCTTCGTGAGGAGACTGAGGCACCTCAGAAATGACATTACAAGGGTAAAATTAAGGTAAATAAAGATAAAAGTGACATTGGTAGGTAACAGACAACAATAAAAAAAATAATCAACATATATGATGTGTTTATGAGTTCAGAAGCCTGATGGCATGATGATGGCAACTGTTCTTAACAGCCATGGTGCGTGCAGCCATGCTCCTGATTCGTCTGCCTGACGGTAACAAGGAGAACAATCTGTGTGCTGGGTGGCTGTGGTCCTTGATGATGCTGTGTGCCTTCCTGTGGAAAATGTCCTGAATGGCTGGGAGACAGATTGGCAGGGGGGTAGGATCTCGTGCATGACAGAGGTGAGAGGCTGGAAGTTGGTATGGAGGGTGGTGTGGGAAAGGTTAGTGGACAGAATAGGCAGGTGACACGCGGAGAGCGAGGAAGGAGGGTTGGTTTAAACTGCACGTATTTTAATGCAAGGGGCCTGATGGGTAAGGCAGATGAGCTTAGGGCGTGGATAGGTACGAGCGACTGGGACCTTGTAGCCATGACTGAAACCTGGTTAAGGGAGGGGCAGAACTGGCAGCTCAATGTTCCCGGGGTACAGGAACTTCAGGAGAGACAGGGGTGAGGGGGAAAGTGGAGGGGGGTTGCATTGTTGGTTAAGGAGGATGTCACGGCTGTGTTCAGAGGTGACATTACGGACGGTTCGTCTAGTGAGGCTGTATGGGTGGAGCTGAGGAACAAGAAAGGGATGATCACCTTGGTGGGGGTGTACTACAGACCCCCGAATAGTCAACGGGAATTAGAAGAACAAATGTGCCAGGGGATTGCAGACAGCTGCAGGTCAAATAAGGTTGTAGTAGTAGGGGATTTTAACTTTCCCAATATAGACTGGGAAAATCAATAGACTATAGATAATAGACAATAGACAATAGGTGCAGGAATAGGCCATTCGGCCCTTCGAGCCACCACCGCCATTCAACGTGATCATGGCTGATCAACCCCAATCAGTACCCCGTTCCTGCCTTCTCCCCATATCCCCTGACTCCGCTATTTTTAAGAGCCCTATCTAGCTCTCTCTTGAAAGCATCCAGAGAACCTGCCTCCACCGCCCTCTGAGGCAGAGAATTCCACAGACTCACCACTCTCTGTGAGAAAAAGTGTTTCCTCGTCTCCGTTCTAAATGGCTTACTCCTTATTCTTAAACTGTGGCCCCTAGTTCTGGACTCCCCCAACATCGGGAACATGTTTCCTGCCTCTCGCGTGTCCAAGCCCTTAACAATCTTATATGTCTCAATGAGTTACCCTCTCATCCTTCTAAACTCCAGAGAGTACAAGCCCAGCTGCTCCATTCTCTCAGCATATGACAGTCCCGCCATCCCAGGAATTAACCTTGTAAACCTACGCTGCACTCCCTCAATAGCAAGAATGTCCTTCCTCAAATTAGGTATAGACTCAATATAGACTGGGAAAATCATAGTGTGAAGGGTTTAGATTGGGTGCAATTCCTCAAGTGTTCAGGAGAGTTTTTTTAAACAGTATGTGGAGGCCCCCACATGTGAGAGGGCAACACTGGATCTAGTATTGGGAAATTGGGAAGGGCAAGTTAATGAAGTGTGTGTGGAGGAGCCTTTTGGGCCCAGTGTCCACAGTTCGATTAGGTTTAAGACAGTTATGGATCGGGACGGAGAGGGTCCACGTGTTAAAATGCTCAACTGGGGTAAGGCCAACTTTGAGGTTATGAGTGAAGGTCTCGCTTAAGTTGACTGGAGCAGGTTATTTGAGGGGAAAGGAACATCGGCCAAGTGGGATGTTTGTAAAAGTGTACTGACGAAAGCTCAGGATATGTACGTCCCCGTTAGAGTGAAGGACAAAGCAGGCAAACGTAAGGAAGCTTGGCTGACGAGGGAAATTGAGGCATTGGTCTAAAACAAGAAGGATGCATGGGACAGGAGTAGGCAGCTGGGATCAAGTGCATCCCTGGAGGAGTTTCGGGAACTAAGGAATAAACTGATAAAGGAGATCAGAAGGGCAAAAAGGGGCCAGGAGATAGCTCTGGCAGGTAGCATTAAGGACAATCCCAAAATAATTGATAAATACATAAGGGGGAAAAGTGGTAACTAGAGAGAGAGTGGGACCTCTCAGGAATCAAAGCGGTCATCTCTGTGTGGAGCCACAGGAGATGGGCAAGGTCCTCAATGAGTATTTCTCCTCTGTATTTACCGAGGAGAAAGACAGTAGGATGGAGGAACTTGGAGCAGTCACTGGAAGTGTCTTGAGAGTCAGGGTTAGTGTCGATGAAGTGCTGAAGGTACTATCATGTATGAAGGTAGACAAATCTACAGGACCTGATCAGATATATCCGAGGACACTGTGGGAAACTGGAGAGGAAATTGCGGGAGCCCAGGTTGAAATTTACGAGTCGTCCTTAAATTCAGGAGAGGTGCCGGAAGACTGGAGGGTGGCAAATGTTGTGCCTCTTTTCAAGAAGGGCTGCAGGGAAAATGCTGGGAACTACGGGCCGGTGAGATTAACATCTGTAGTTGGAAAGTTACTAGAGAGTATTCTGAGGGATAGTATATACAGGCATTTGGATGGGCAAGGGCTGATTAGGGATAGTCAGCATGGTTTTATACGTGGGAGGTCGTGTCTCACAAATCTGATTGATTTTTTTGAAGATGTGACCAAAAGGGTTGATGAGAGCAGAGCAGTAGATGTTGTGTACATGGTCTTCAGTAAGGTGTTCGACAAGGTTCCGCATGGCAGGCTGCTCTGGAAGGTTAGATCGCATGGAATCCAAGGAGAGATAGCTGAATGGATAGAAAATTGGTTCCGTGGAAGGAAGCAGTGGGTGATGGTGGAAGGTAGCTTCTCGGACTTGAGGGCTGTGACTAGTGGTGTGCCTCAGGGTTCGGTGCTGGGCCCGTTACTGTTTGTCATCTACATCAATGATTTGGATGAGAACATACAGGGCAAGATTTGCAAGTTTGCTGATGATACAAAAGTGAGTGGTTTTGCAGATAGTGAAGATGGTCGTGAACGATTGCAGCAGGATCTGGATCGATTGGCCAGGTGGGCGGAGGAATGGTTGATGGAATTTAATACGGAGAAGTGTGAGGTGTTGCATTTTGGGAAGTCGAACAAGGGCAGGACCTACACAGTGAATGGTCGACCTCTGGGTAGTTTTGTAGAGCAAAGGGATCTAGGAGTACAGGTGTATGGTTCTTTGAAGGTCGAGTCACAGGTAGATAAGGTGGTCAAAAAGGCTTTTAGCACTTTGGCCTTCATCAGTCAGAGTATTGTGTATAGAGGTTGGGAGGTCATGTTGCAGTTGTATAAGACGTTGGTGAGACCGCATTTAGAATATTGTGTTCAGTTCTGGGCACCATGTTATAGGAAAGATATTGTCAAGCTTGAAAGGGTTTCAGAAAAGATTACGAGGATGTTGCCAGACTCGAGGTGTGAGCTACAGGGAGAGGTTGAGTAGGCTGGGTCTCTATTCCTTGGAGCGCAGGAGGATGAGGGGTGATCTTATAGAGGTTTACAAAATCATGAGAGGAATAGATGGGGTAGATGAACAGAGTCTCTTGCCCAGAGTAGGGGAATCGAGGACCAGAGGACATAGGTTCAAGGTGAAGGGGAAAAGATTTAATAGGAATCTGAGGGGTAACATTTTCACACAAAGGGTGGTGGGTGTATGGAACAAGCTGCCAGAGGAGGTAGTTGAGGCTGGGACTATCCCAACGTTTAAGAAACAGTTAGACAGGTACATGGATCGGACAGGCTTGGAGGGATATGGACCAAACGCAACCAAGTGGGACGAGTGTATCTGGGACATTGTTGGCTGGTGTGGGCAAGTTGGGCCGAAGGGCTTGTTTCCACGCTGGATCACTCTATGACTCTATGACCTAATAGCGATCTCAGCCGGGACACATTTTAAAAAACAAAATCTGATGACATTTTCCTACACCCACTGGTTATAGAGTGGACTTTGATTTTCTGCTGTACAGCAGGTCAGGCAGCATCTGTGGAGAACATGGATAGGTGACGTTTCACAGAGTACTGGAGAAACTCAGCGGGTCAGGTAGCATCACTGGAGAACATGGATAGGTGACGTTTCACAGAGTGCTGGAGTAACTCAGCGGGTCAGGCAGCATCTGTGGAGAACATGGATAGGTGACGTTTCACAGAGTACTGGAGTAACTCAGCGGGTCAGGCAGCATCTGTGGAGAACATGGATAGGTGACGTTTCACAGAGTGCTGGAGTAACTCAGCGGGTCAGGCAGCATCCGTGGAGAACATGGATAGGTGACGTTTCGGGTCAGAATGTTTTTCAGTCTTATCAGGCCTGAGGAAGGATCCCATCCCATAATGTCATCTGTCCATGTTCTTCAGGGAAGCTGCAGCATTATGTGTCTGTCTACCTTTATTCTCTCCATATTTTCATCAATTCCTTCTAGATTCTACCACTCCCTGCTCACTTGGGTCAATTTACAAAGGCCAATTAAACTGCAAACCCACACATCTTTGGGATGTGGGAGGAAACCGGAGCACCCGGAGGAAAACCACGCTGTCACAGGGAGAACGTGCAAACTCCACACAGACAGAGCTTGAGGTTAGGATTGAAACTGTGTCTCTGGCGCTGTGAGGCAGAAGCTCTGCCCGCTGTGCTGTCACCTATCCCTATGTGGTGGCAGAATGGTTCTATTGGGCGGCTTTGTAGCGCAGCGGTAGAGTTGCTCCCTCACAGCGCCAGAGACCCGGGTTCCATTCTGACTACGGGTGCTGTCAGTACGGAGTTTGTAGCTTCTCCCTGTGACCCACGTGAGTTTTCTCCGAGATCTTCGGTTTCCTCCCACACTCCAAAGACGTACAGGTTTGTAGGTTAATTGGCTTTGTGTAAAGATTGCAGTTTTTCCCCAGTGTGTAGGATGGTGTTGATATGCGGGGATCACTGGACGTCATGGACTCAATTGGCCGAAATACCTGTTTCCGTGCTGTATCTCTAAACTTAATTAAACTTGGATGTCAGTTGGTCAAGATAGTGGAGTTAGATAGAGCTCTAGGGGCTAGTGGAGTCAAGGGATATGGGGAGAAGGCAGGCACTGGTTATTGATAGGGGACGATCAGCCATAATAATAATAATGATGGATGGGATTTATATAGCGCCTTTCTAATACTCAAGGCGCTTTACATCGCATTATTCATTCACTCCTCAGTCACACTCGGTGGTGGTAAGCTACTTCTGTAGCCACAGCTGCCCTGGGGCAGACTGACGGAAGCGTGGCTGCCAATCTGCGCCTACGGCCCCTCCGACCACCACCAGTCACTCACACACATTCACACACATTCACACACATTCACACACAGGCAAAGGTGGGTGAAGTGTCTTGCCCAAGGACACAACGACAGTATGCACTCCAAGCAGGATTCGAACCGGCTACCTTCCGGTTGCCAGCCGAACACTTAGCCCATTGTGCCACCTGTCGTCCCGAATTCATGATCACAATGAATGGCGGTGCTGGCTTGAAGGGCCGAATGGCCTCCTCCTGCACCTATTTTCTATGTTTTCTATGATGACGATTTGGAAGCTGCAAAGCGACACTAATCTGCAATTCCGGATTGCTGTGCTGTAATCGGGAATGGTGTGTATGCTCCCAGGGAAATCTGCATCGGGCCAATGGCTGAATCACCTGTGAACAATGAAGCTGTGGGCAATGTACCAGAGGAATGCTGATCCCTCTGAATCACATTTAAACCATGGTCTCCTCTTGGCAGAGGAAGGGAGTAAGGTGGGCTGCGTTTCCAAAGGAAGCGGGAGGTTATGGAAATTATAGGAGTGTTAATTATCATAATATACTATGAATGTTGAGGGTGCCAAAGCAAGCAGAGAGGGCGATATCATATTTATCCAGGAGCTGCTACCTAAACACTGGTCAGATTGGATCAGCCCTTGTGGCAATTAATCTACATTGAACTCTAGTGTGCAAACACAATTATTATTGCATTACTTTCAGGGCCTGTCCCACTTGGCAATTTTTTCGGCGACTGTCGGCATCATTGACTGACGTACCAGGTCACCGAAAAAGTCGCCCATGGTCGCGGCGCGATGGCGTATTGACGCGCGGTGCCTCCTCGAGATATCGCAACATTTTATTTGTCGCGGCTAGATTTTGAAATGTTCAAAATCTTTCGGCGACCCCCATACGCCAGTCAATGACGCCGGCAGTCGCCGAAAAAAATCGCCATGTGGGACAGGCCCTTTAGGTTCAGTATCACCCTGGTAAGATTTAAACATGTGTAAGAAGGAACTGCGGATGCTGGTACTCAGCGGGACAGGCAGCATCTCTGGAGAGAAGGAAGGGGTGACATTTCGGGTCGAGATCCTTCTTCAGACTGAGAGCCGGGAGATATAGATGGTACTAATGAGTGATATAGATGGTACTTAGGAGAAATGGATGGAAGATTGGCAAAAAGCAATGATAATTGAGGAAATGTGAAGCCCACAATGGTCCATTGTTGATCTGTGGGGTAGCGGATAACGAGTATACAGACTGGGGAACTCAACAGAATGACAATAAAGGTACAATGATGACTCGGGACAGAGAGAGAGGGGATGCAGGAGTCACTTGAAGTTGGAGAAAGTCTTCATCTTCTTGCGAATGAAACATGAACCACAGGAATAGTTAGATCTCGCGCCGGGTGTTGAGCAGCCAGGTCATTGTCTCTGTTGGCGTCAATGTCTGCCAGGCCCTGACACAGCTCCATTTGGTGGGTGGGAGAGCGGGCACCCAGAGATGACATGGTTGGCTGGATGGTTGGAGAAAGTAAATGACAGATACGTGGATAGGAAATGTTTAGAGGGATATGGGCTGAACTTGGGATTGTGAACAGAGCTCAGGAAGGCATCTTGGTTAGCATGGACGATGTGGGTCGAAGGGTCTGTTTTAGTGCGGTAGAACTGCCTATCTCTATAATTGTAAATGCAAAGGCAGTTGGCATAGATGTGGTGGCCCGTAACTTTGTTGTACAACTGTATGACTCTGTGATCATCTCACTGCCATCAAAATGGTGGCGTAGCGGTAGAGTTGCTGCCTCATGGCGCCAGAGACCCGAGTTCCATCCTGACTACGCGTGCTGTCTGTACGGAGTTTGTATGTTCCCCCCGTGACTTGCGTGGGTTTTCTCCGAGATCTTCAGTTTCCTCCCACATTCCAAAGACGTACAGGTTTGTAGGTTTTCCAGGTGAGGCAGAGGTTCACTTGCACCTCCTCCAACCTCATCTATTGTATCCGCTGCTCCAGGTGCCAACTTCTCTACATCGGCGAGACCAAGTGCAGGCTCGGCGATCGTTTCGCTGAACACCTCCACAAAGTCTGCCTAAACCTACCTGATCTCCCGGTTGCTCAGCACTTCAACTCCCCCTCCCATTCCCAATCTGACCTTTCTGTCCTGGGCCTCCTCCATTGACAGAGTGAGGCCCAGTGCAAATTGGAGGAGCAGCACCTCATATTTCGCTTGGGCAGTTTACACCCCAGCGGTATGAACATTGACTTCTCCAATTTCAGGTAGTCCTTGCTTTCTCCCTCTTTCCCCTCCCATTCCCAGCTCTCCCACAGCCCACCATCTCCTCCTCATCCTTTCTTCTTCCCGCTGTACAGACAGCACCCGTAGTCAGGATCGAACCTGGGTCTCTGACGCTGAGGCAGCAACTCCACCGCTGCACCATGTCCATGTACCTGTCCATATGTCCGAGCCTGCCCAGCCTCCCCTCATAACTCAGGCGCTCGAGTGCTGGCAATGTGCCAGTCAAATGCTCGACGCACAGAGTCTCTTGCCGAGTGTAGGTGAATCGAGGATCAAAGGACATAGGTTTAAGGTGAAGGGGAAATTATTTCATAGGAATGTGAGGTGGTGTGTGGAACAAGCTGCCAGAGGGGGTAGTTGAGGCAGGGACTATCGCAACGTTTGAGAAACAGCTAGACAGGTACATGGATAGGACAGGTTTGGAGGGATATGGACCAAACGCAGGCAGGTGGGACTAGTGTAGCTGCTACATGTGGGCGGGTATGGGTGAGTTGGGCTGAAAGGCCTGTTTCCACACTGTATCACTCTATGACTCTTCACAATACTCATTCCAGATTAATGGCATTCCTGCAATAGCTGGGTGACCAGAATGGAACAAATTATTTTAAATGTGCCCCCACCAACGTCTTGTACAATTGTAACAGAACGCCCCGACATCTATACTGAATACAGACACAAAAGGCTGGAGTAACTCAGCGGGTCAGGCAGCATATCTGGAGAGAAGGAATAGGTGACATTTTGGGTCTTCAGACCAGAGATGCTGCCTGACCTGTTGAGTCACTTCAGCTTTTTTGTGACTGCCTTCAGTTTAAATCAGCATCTGCAGTTCCTCATTACCCACCTGTACTGAATACTCTGACTAGTGAAGGTCAGGTCGGGGGGAGATCCCACCGCCACGGGTACAATGTCATCCCGTGCTACCAGCTCCATGGTCGGATAGTCAGTGACTAAACCGTCTCCCCCACCTGGTTTGCCTGGTGAGGAGGGGTCTGTGGACCCCCAGCAGGACCAAAAACAAGACCTGTCAAAGGGCGGATGAGCTCCAAGCGAGCCAATGGCCATCCACACTTCAGTAGAAGTTGCGATCACTGTCGTACACAGCATTGTAAGGAATGATGATAAAGCACACACACCAAAATCCTATACATCCAGCGGTGGAAGTCCGCAGGAACTGGAGGACAGAGACGTGTGGTGCGTCCGTCACCGTTGCCGTTGGCAGCTGGCACCATTGCATCGCTAATGTTTTCAACGATGATGAATGAAGTGAAGGGCAATGTACCTTTAGCATTCTACCCACCATTAGACTTTAGAGATACAGTGCGGAAAAGGCCCTTCGACCCAACGAGTCCGCGCCGACCATCAATCAATAGACAATAGATCAAAGGTGCAGGAGTAGGCCATTCGGCCCTCCGGGCCAGCACCGCCATTCAATGTGATCATGGCTGATCATCCACAATCAGTACCCAGTTCCTGCCTTCTCCCCATATCCCCTGATTCTGCTATCTTTAAGAGCTCTATCTAACTCTTGAAAGCATCCAGAGAACCGGCCTCCACCGCCCTCTGAGGCAGAGAATTCCACAGACTCACAACTCTTTGTGTGATAAAGTGTTTCCTCGTCTCCGTTCTAAATGTGGCAGCGCTGCCCTGGCAGGAGCGGCTCGCCTGCAGTCCGTTTGTTTTATCTTTTTTGTGTTGTTTTTTTTTTTCCGTTTTGTCTAGTTAAGTTTTTGGTTTTTAGGTTGTGTTTATGTGGCGGGGGGGGGGGAGGGTTGAAACGGGGCTTGCAGTCTCTCCCTTCGGGGGAATGCGACTTTTTTGTCGTATCCCCCTTCTCTGCCTCCATCGGCGCTGAGGCCTAATGGCGGAGCTGGCGACCTCGAGACTCCGGGGGCAGAGCCAGTCAGGACTTGCCCTGGGCTCGCTCCCGTGGGGGCGGTCTGGCTCGGGGCTGGAACGGCGCTCCCGTGAGGGGCTGTGACGCTCCCGTGAGGGCGGCCTGGCACGGGGCTGAGACTCTCCCGTGAGTCTCAGCCCCGAGGGTGGAATAGCGCTCCCGTCGGAGCGGCCCAGCTCGAGGGTGGTACGGCACTCCCGTCGGAGCGGCCCAGCTCGAGGGAGGAACGGCACTCACGTGAGGGCGATCCGGCTGGAGGCTGGAACGGTGCTCCGGTGGCTGGGACGGCGTTCTGGCGGCGGTGACCTGAGTCCGGGGTTCAGCCGCGGGCCAGCTGCTGCGTCCGCTGGACTGGAGGGCGGCAGCTTCGACCACCCCCGGGCCGCGGTGTTTGAGCCGGCCCGTTTGCGGGGTTCGGTGAGCCGCGGGACTGTTTGTGCCATCGCCCGGTGGGGAATCGCCTCAGCGCAGAGGGAGAAGAGGAGGGAAGAGACTGCAACCCTAAGATTTTTGCCTCCACCACAGTGAGGAGTTGCTTGGAGGACTCACTGTGGTGGATGTTAATTTGTGTTTATTGTTGTTTATTATTGTATTATTGTATGTATGACTGCAGGCACGGAATTTCGTTCAGACCATAAGGTCTGAATGACAATAAAGGTAATTCTAATTCTAATTCTAATTCTAAATGGCTTACTCCTTATTCTTATTCTTAAACTGTGGCCTCTGGTTCTGGACTCCCCCAACAGCGGGAACGTGTTTCCTACCTCTAGCATGTCCAAACCCTTAACAATCTTATATGTTTCAATCACCTCTCATCCTTCTAAACTCCAGAGTGTACAAGCCCAGCCGCTCCATTCTCTCAGCATATGACAGTCCCGCCATCACACGTACACTAGCACTATCCCACACACTAGGGATAATTTTACAATTTACTGAAGCAAATTAACCAACAAACCTGAACATCTTTGGGATGTGGGAGGAAACCGGAGCACCCGGAGGAAACCCACGCAATCACAGAGAGAACGTACAGACTCCACACAGACAGCACCCGTGGTCAGGATGGAACCCGGGTCTCTGGCGCAGTGAGGCAGCAACTCTACCGCTGCGCCACCGTGCCACATGGTGTTTTGCAATAACATCACAAAGTATTTTTTACGATGTGCAAAGCAGGAGATGTTGTGAGTCCCCAGCAGCTGTTCTAACGCAGATTTACAGGTGAGAAGGACAAAGTTTACCTGTGACGCCACTTTCTGTTTCCCCCTCAGGGTAAACACCATCTTGATTTGGAATCCCGTCACCAATCCGCCATTGTCAGTCCTGGAACTCCGACCAGACCAGCACCGCCGATATATCTTCACCAGAGGACAGAGGATGTGTGGCACGGTGGCGCAGCGCTTGCAGCACCAGAGACCTGGGTTCAATCCTGTCTGTACGGAGTTTGCACGTTCTCCCTGTGACCTGCGTTGGTTTTCTCCAAGAACTTTGGTTTCCTTTTGGGACAGCCGTACTAATAAAGAATCTATCTATCTCTGTCTTAAAAATAGCCATTGACTTGGCCTCCACAGCCTTCTGTGGCAAAGAATTCCACAGATTCACCACCCTCTGACTAAAGAAATTCCTCCTCCTCTCGTTTCACAGAAATCCTCATCATTTTCCTAATGGTACATCATTTATTCTGAGGCTGTGGCCTCTGGTCCTGGACTCTCCCACTAGTGGAAACATCCTCTCCACATCCACTCTATCCAGGCCTTTCACTATTTGGTGAGTTAGAATGGGACTCTCGGGTTGTGGTGGGAAATATGTCCTTCTCCTTCTCACTGTTATGTTATCAGTAGAAAGCATCGGCATTGAATGTTCTTCCCAAACCACCAATATAAATACATTCCATGTGAAAATCCAGCGTGGACTGACAGGAATAGAAGATATTTATACTCATCCAAACATGCAGTCCCAATCTCGTCTCAAAGCTGTGTTTCGATGACGTCACCACGAATGCCAATGTCTGCTTGTGTTTCCATGGCAGTACCCTCCCTCCAATGCCCCCACGTTCACCCCTACCCACCACCCAGCACCACTGATGTCAATCATCTCCCCAAGGAAATGAAAATCATGAGTTCATAAGACATTGGCACAGGATTAGGCCATTCGGCCCATCGAGTGTGCTCTGCCATTCAATTATGGCTGATGTATCTTCCCCTCTCAACCCCATTCTCCTGCCTTCTTCCCGTAACCTTTCACATTGTTCTGTTGTGCTGAAGCAAAGCAAGAATTTCATTGTCCTATCAGGGACACATGCCAATAAACTCTCTTGACTTAACACTTGACTTGAGTTCTCCAATTTTCGATAACTACAGTACTTCCCTTCGCCTCTCTTTCCCCCAAACCACACCTCTCCATCTCCCCCTTCTCGCCCCTTTATCCGAACACCTAGTTCTCCCCTCGCCTATCCAGCTACAGTCCTTCCTGTAGCCTCAATCCTTTTGTCTTACATCGTTTGTATTTTCATCTCTGGCATTTGTCCACCAATCTGCTTGTCTGCCATGTAGAGAGGGGGGCAGGCGATGCGGGCCAGAGTTGGCCATGCTTGTCTGCCATGTTCTCCACAGACGCTGCCTGGCCCGCTGGCTGAGTTACTCCAGCACTCTGTGTCTATATTTGGTCCAAAGCGGATAGATATTGTAGTTAGACACAAAGCGCTGACCTCAACCTACCTGTCTGTTTTGGACCAAAGATAGACACAGAGTGCTGGAGTAACTCAGCGGGTCAGGCAGCATCTCTAGAGAAAAAGGATGGGTGATGCTTCGGGTCGAGACCTTTCTTCAGACCTCACATGTCTGGGTTAAAATGTGGTTGTGGAGCCGGAGAAATCACAGAGGGAGGGCAGCGAGAGAGGATGTTGCCGATCTCCCATCAGAGAGAGAAGAACTTCTTCAAAGTGATTGTACTGTGAGGAGATTTTGCTGTGGAGCTGATGAAAGGGTGTGGGCAGGAACTGCTGATGCTGGTTTACATAAGGGTGTGAAAGTAGTTTGTTTCAACATCGCAGGTGAGGTCAAGTCAAGTCAAGTCAGGTTTATTCGTCACATACACATACGAGATGTGCAGTGAAATGAAAAGTGGCAATGCTCGCGGACTTTGTGCAAAAAGCAAACAAACAAACTACAAACCGAATGGAACAGAATCACATATGTTTTTACATATTAAATATTGTGGGCGGAAGGAACAAGGGAAAAAAAAAGTGATCAGCTGCAGTTTGTGATGATGATGTAGATGTGAAGCTGGTCCTTGGCTCCAGGAGGAGCTGGTGTGGAATAGGTCCAACATTGGGATAGTGATCAGCTGCCTTCCAATTAACGGGCAGGACAGCCAAAGAGCCGTTTGACCTATTCCTGTCCCGTCTCCCTGTGTCCCAACAGAGACCGTTCCCATGCTTCTAGCGTGGCTGGAGTCGTGGAATAGCCCAAGATCATCAGTGTTGATAATCAACCTTCGAAAGCTCCATGTCTACCCAGGGTAACTTTTATTCTTGCTCTATATTAAAAGAGTTCATCAGCTTGCTTCTTACATTTAATTCCACATAAACTGTGGGAAAAATGAGTTCTCTGCTCTTCCACACCACTTGAGGCTTTGCTAAGTTTGTACCGTGGTTCGATGACTGTGATTTAATTTAAACTGTCTGTCTATGTCAAGAGTCAAGAGTCAAGTGGAACAATGGAATTCATTCCTGCAGCAGCTTAGCAAGTCTGTAAATACCGTCCTCAATGGATCACCATACTATACGATGAAACTTTATTCATCCCCGGGGGGAAATTGGTCTGCGGACATTCATATCACACAGGGCCCTGCTCACTCCTGCAGATAGAATTTGACACAGAACATGGAACAGTAAATTACTGATATCCCTCCATCCCCTGCATCTCAGGACAATACAGGATAAATATCAATAAAAAGAAAAAGGCAGACAAAGCCTGGGCCACTGTGCAAGTTGGGAATGTAATACCCAAGCTGTCAGATAATGAAGATAGACACAGAGTGCTGGAGTAACTCAGCGGGTCAGGCAGCATCTGTGGAGAACATGGATAGGTGACGTTTCACAGGGTGCTGGAGTAACTCAGCGGGTCAGGCAGCATCTGTGGAGAACATGGATAGGTGGCGTTTCACAGAGTGCTGGAGTAACTCAGCGGGTCAGGCAGCATCTGTGGAGAACATGGATAGGTGACGTTTCACAGGGTGCTGGAGTAACTCAGCGGGTCAGGTAGTATCAGTGGAGAACATGGATAGGTGGCGTTTCACAGAGTGCTGGAGTAACTCAGCAGGTCAGGCAGCATCTGTGGAGAACATGGATAGGTGACGTTTCACAGAGTGCTGGAGTAGCTCAGCGGGTCAGGCAGCATCTGTGGAGAACATGGATAGGTGACGTTTCACAGAGTGCTGGAGTAACTCAGCGGGTCAGGCAGTATCTCTGGAGAACATGGATAGGTGACGTTTCGGGTCAGGGTGGTCATTTAATGATATTGAATGAGAGATAATTGGGGCGAGTACAATATGGAGGATGATTGATATTCACTGAAAATTAATCAGGGCCTATAATATTTTGCTTTAAGATGCACCGTCAATTTCAACGATTCATGAAACAGAAACTAACAGCAAGATTGTGTGTTGATTGAATGTTTCTGTGCTCAGTGGGTTCAGTCTTCAGACATATTTAGACATTAGCTCAAGCCCAGCAAAGACACACATCAGGGTCAGAGCAGGGCATTACCTCCCGCCCAGTGCAGCGCTCTGATTGTTTGTGTGAGGTTGCTCTGGACCCTGGTGTTTCAATGTTAGAAAGCGCTCATTTGCGGATTTAAATTTTTTTTTTAATAATAGAGCGATTGTTACTCTTTCTTTTTATCTTTTCTAGGGTCTATTTCTTAACTTTCTTCTCTTACTCCTTTTCTAATGGGCTTTCTTTTCCCAACACTTTCCTGCACCTTCACGACTCTTTCTCACTTTCCTTACTTCTTTTATTTCTATCTTTAAAAAAAAAGGGAAAAAAAAGGGGAAAAAAAAAAAGAAGGAAAAAAAAGCACTAATTGAATGCAAAAAGGAAGTGTCTCAGTGTCACAGCGTCATGCGCATGGTCTACCCAGTAGCAGTGGAGTGTGGTACAGGCTCTCTCCACATGCCTCTCCGTGTCTGGGGCATGCTTGGGTAAAGTCATTCACAGCACCGTTGCATTCTTTATTTCGTTTAGTTTAGTACAGTTTAGTATAGTTTAGTTTAGTTTAGTTCAATTTACTTTAGTCTAGTCCAGTCCAGTCCAGTTTAGTCTAGTTTAGTTTAGTTTAGTATAGTTTAGTTTAGTTTAGTTTAGTTTAGTTTAGTATAGTTTAGTATAGTTTAGTTTAGTACAGTATAGTTTAGTACAGTATAGTTTAGTACAGTATAGTTTAGTACAGTATAGTTTAGTACAGTATAGTTTAGTACAGTTTAGTTTAGTACAGTATAGTTTAGTACAGTATAGTTTAGTACAGTATAGTTTAGTACAGTATAGTATAGTTTAGTTTAGTTTAGTACAGTATAGTTTAGTACAGTATAGTTTAGTACAGTTTAGTTTAGTACAGTATAGTTTAGTACAGTATAGTTTAGTACAGTATAGTATAGTTTAGTTTAGTTTAGTACAGTATAGTTTAGTACAGTATAGTTTAGTACAGTATAGTTTAGTACAGTATAGTTTAGTACAGTATAGTATAGTTTAGTTTAGTTTAGTACAGTATAGTTTAGTACAGTATAGTTTAGTACAGTTTAGTTTAGTACAGTATAGTTTAGTACAGTATAGTTTAGTACAGTATAGTATAGTTTAGTTTAGTACAGTATAGTACAGTATAGTTTAGTTTAGTATAGTTTAATAATAATAATAATAATACACTTTATTTTTGGGCGCCTTTCAGAAATCTCAAGGACACCTTACAGAGATTAACAAGAATAATAAAACATATAATCAGAATAAAATAAATAATAAAGACATCACAGAAACACAAATTAAAAACAGAATTCAGTCCAAAAACAAAAAAATCAAAAATACAGTGTGAAGTAGTTTAGTACAGTATAGTTTAGTACAGTATAGTTTAGTACAGTATAGTATAGTTTAGTTTAGTTTAGTTTAGTACAGTATAGTTTAGTATAGTTTAGTTTAGTTTAGTATAGTACAGTATAGTTTAGTTTAGTATAGTATAGTATAGTATAGTAGTGTAGTGAGTATAGGTATAGTACTAGTTTAGTTTAGTATCGTATAGTTTAGTTTCGTATAGTCTCTAGTAGTTAGTTTACGTTTAGTATAGGTATAGTTTAGTTTCGTTTAGTTTAGTTTTAGTACTTTAATAGTTTTAGTAAAGTCCTTCCCGTTTAGTTTAGTCTCGTAACGTTCTTTCGGTTTATTTCGTCTCGTGTTCGTTTCGTTTAGTCTCAATCCAGTCATAGTTTCGGTTCAGTCTCGTCTCTAGCGTTTGGGGGCTTTCAGTCTCGTCTACGTTTCGTTTACGTTTAGTCTCGTCTCGTCTCGTTGCGTTTCGTTCGTCTCGTCTCAGTCTCGTTTAGTTTAGTTTAGTATAGTATAGTATAGTATAGTTTAGTTTAGTATAGTATAGTTTAGTTTAGTTTAGTATAGTACAGTATAGTTTAGTTTAGTATAGTATAGTATAGTTTAGTATAGTATAGTATAGTTTAGTTTAGTATAGTATAGTTTAGTTTAGTTTAGTATAGTATAGTATAGTTTAGTTTAGTGTAGTATAGTATAGTTTAGTATAGTACAGTATAGTTTAGTTTAGTATAGTATAGTATAGTTTAGTTTAGTTAGTATAGTTTAGTTTAGTTTAGTATAGTACAGTATAGTTTAGTTTAGTATAGTATAGTATAGTATAGTTTAGTTTAGTACAGTATAGTTTAGTTTAGTTTAGTATAGTATAGTATAGTTTAGTATAGTATAGTTTAGTTTAGTTTAGTTTACTTTAGTTTACCCTATTATTGCCAAGTGTTTTGAGGTACAATAAAAAGTTATTTTATTGCGTGTTATCCAGTCAGCGGAAAGACTATACGTGATTACAATCAAACTGTCCAAATTGTACAGAGTCTGAAGAAGGGTCTCAACCCGAAACGTCATCCATCCCTTCTCTCTAAAGATGCTGCCTGTCCCGCTGAGTTACTCCAGCATTTTGTGTCTTTCTTCACATTATACAGACACAGGATAAAGGGAATAACGCAAGATTAAGTCCAGGAAGGTCCGACTAAAGATAGTCCCAGGGTCACCAATGAGGTAGATAGTAGTTTGGGGCTGCTCTCTGGCTGGTGATAGGATGGTTCAGTTGCCTGAGAACAGCTGGGACATGGGTATGCAGAGAGACAGTGTGGAGACAGTTCCTTTAGCTCGTTGAGTCCAAGCCAACCATTGACACCCCTTCACAATAGTGCTATACTATCCCACTTTCTCATCCACTCCCTACACACTGGGGGCAATTTACAGAGGGACAATTAACCTACAGACCCGCACGCCTTTGTGATGTGGGAGGAAACTAAATACTATTAAGATCACCAAGGAGGTGGTATTAGGGAAATTAATGGGACTGAAGGAGGATAAATCCCCTGGACCTGATGGATTACATCCAAGGGTCTTGAGGGAGATAGCAGTGGGGATTGTGGATGCATTGGTGATAATTTTCCAAAACTCCCTGGAGGCAGGAACGGTCCCAGTGGATTGGAAAATGGCCAATGTAACACCTATATTTAAAAGAGGAAGTAAACAGAAGGCGGGTAACTATAGACCGGTTAGTCTAACATCGGTGGTGGGTAAAATGTTGGAGACAATTATTAAAGAATCACTAACGGGCCACTTGGATAAACATGACTTCATCAGACAGAACCAGCATGGTTTTGTGAAGGGGAAGTCGTGTTTAACGAATCTGCTCGAATTCTTTGAGGAAGTGACAACCCGGGTGGATAAAGGGGAACCGGTGGATGTGGTTTACTTGGACTTCCAAAAGGCTTTTGACAAGGTGCCACATAAGAGACTATTGCTAAAAATAAAAAATTGTGGGATTGGGGGTAATATATTAGCATGGGTAGAGGATTGGCTAACGAATAGGAAGCAGAGAGTGGGGATAAATGGTTCATACTCGGGATGGCAACCGGTAACTAGCGGGGTTCCGCAAGGGTCGGTGCTGGGACCACAGTTGTTCACAATTTATATAAATGATTTGGAGGAGGGAGCCAAGTGTAATATATCAAAATTTGCGGACGATACGAAAATGGGAGGGAAAGTAGGGGATGAGGAGGATAGGAAGAGTCTGCAAAAGGATATAGATAAGCTAGGTGAGTGGGCAACAACTTGGCAGATGAAATTTAATACTAATAAATGTGAAGTCATTCACTTTGGGGAAAAAAATGATAGGGCAAGTTATTTTCTAAATGAGGAGGAGCTGCGTTGTAATGCAACGCAAAGGGATCTAGGGGTATTAGTACATGAATCACTAAAAGTCAGTATGCAGGTGCAGCAAGCAATCAGGAAGGCCAATGGAGTTTTGGCCTTTATTGCTAGGGGGATTGAGTATAAAAACACGGAGGTCTTGCTGCAGCTGTACACGGTATTAGTGAGACCACATTTGGAATACTGTGTACAGTTCTGGGGTCCATACTTAAGAAAGGATGTACTAGCCCTGGAGGCAGTGCAGCGAAGGTTTACAAGATTAATTCCTGCAATGAGGGGATTGACATATGAGGAAAGGTTAAGTAAGCTGGGACTCTACTCTTTGGAGTTTAGAAGAATGAGAGGCGATCTCATTGAAACGTATAAGATCGTGAGGGGCCTTGATCGGGTGGATGCACCGAGGATGTTCCCAATGATCGGGGAGGCTAGAACTAGGGGACATAGTTGCAGAGTGAGGGGGGGCTCTTTTAAAACTGAGATGAGGAAGAACTTCTTCACCCAGAGGGTGGTTAGTTTGTGGAATTCACTGCCCCAGGGAGCAGTGGAAGCAGAAACGTTAAATATATTTAAGTCAAAAATAGATGGTTTTTTAGCTGCCAAGGGGATAAGGGGCTACGGGGAGAGGGCAGGGATATGGACCTAGGTATGGTTAGTATAGTAGACCTGAGTGATCTCCTGGACAAGTGTCGATCGCCTGGATTGGGGTCGGAGAGGAATTTCCCGGATTTTTTTCCCGAATTGGACCTGGGTTTTTATCCGGTTTTTTGCCTCCCCCAGGAGATCACGCGGTTCTTGGGGTGGAGAGGGGTGATAGCGGTATAAAGGGGAGGGTAGTGTCTTGTGTTCTGTGTCTTGTGTCTACTGTTTGTGGGTAAGTGTGTCTGTTTAGTGTTCAGCCATGAGTGAATGGCGGTGCGGGCTCGACGGACCTGGTGGTCTACTCTCGCACCTACTTTCTATGATTCTATGATTCTATGAAACTGGAGCACCTGGAGGAAACCCACGTGGTCACAAGGAGAACATGCAAACTCCTCACAGACAGAGGCCGAGGGTCAGGATGGAACCCAGGTCTCTGGTGCTGTGAGGCAGCTGTACCACTATGCAGCCTATCATATTCAGAGTCACATTGGCAGTTTCATGTGATGTATGTCCTGGACTAGTCATATTGAAGCAATGACCATGAAAGAGCACCAATGCTTCTACTTCCTTCGGCTTGGGGCTTAGAGGTTTGGCATGTCCCCAACAACTCCCAACAACTTCCACACATGCGCCGGAGAAAGCATTTTATCGGGATGCATCACGGCACGGTTTGGGAACAGCTCCATCCAAGACCGCAGGAAATTGTAGCGAATTGTGGACGCAGCCCAGACCAGCACACAAACCAACCTCCCTTCCATTGACTCCATCTACACCTCACACTGCCTCGGCAAGGCCAGCAGCATCATCAAGAACCAGTCGCACCCTGGCCACTCCCTCGGCTCCCCTCTCCCCATCGGGCAAGAGGTACAGAAGTGTGAAAACGCACACCTCCAGATTCAGGGACAGTTTCTTCCCAGCTGTTATCAGGCAACTGAATCATCCTACCACCAACTGTGCTAGCATCTACCTCATTGGACACCTTCGGACTATCTTTAATAGGGCTTTACTTGGCTTTACCTTGCACTACACGTTATTCCCTTTATCCTGTATCTGTACACTGTGGACGGCTCGATTGTAATCATGTATTGTCTTTCTGCTGACTGGTTAGCACGCAACAAAAAGCTTTTCACTGTACCTCGGTACACGTGACAGTAAACTAAACTAAACTCAACTTAACTCAGAACCCAAAACACACTTTGATGTAAATTCCAAAGAGTCAAATCACCGCAGAGAGAAAATCCCTTCCCATCTCAGCCTTCATTAGTGCAGAGATGATGCCCCTGGTTCCAAACCAGTCAGCCAGAAGGAACAAATTAAACACACCTTCAAGATAATACTGCAGTAAGTATTTGTCCCCACATTGTATTGTGACAGGTAATAATAGCAATAACCTAATAATAACTCTGCAAGTACAAATCAGATTATTATCGCCATGGTTACCAAGACACACACAAAGGCCCATAGATCACGGGAGAATGATGCTGGTTTTGTGAATTATAACAGGCCAGTGAGACAGCACTTTTTGCCTCTTTGATTATTTCCTCCCCACTTGCATTCCAAATGTCCAGAGTAGGTTTATTTGGGACATTGAACAAGGTGTATCTAGATAGGTGTATCATTCCATGGTGGCCGTGGCAACTTTCTCTGCTAAATGTAACATCCACACAAGGAACTGCAGATGCTGGCTTTAGAAAAAAAGAGACAAAGTCCGGTAGTAACTCAGTGGGCGAGGTGGCATCTGTGGAGAACGTGGAAAGTGAAGGATCTGAAGAAGGGTCCCAACCTGAAACAATGCCTATCCATGCTCTCCACAGATGCTGCCTGACCCGCTGAGTTACTCCAGCACTCTGTGAAACGTCACCTATCCATGTTCTCCACAGATGCTGCCTGACCCGCTGAGTTACTCCAGCACTCTGTGAAACGTCACCTATCCATGTTCTCCACAGATGCTGCCTGACCCACTGAAAGAAACAAGTCATACTGCTGTGAAACAGGCCCTTCAACCCAACGTCCAATGTCGACTGAAATGACCCAACTACACGCGTCGCATCTGCCTGCATTTGGCCCATATCCCCCTAAACGCTCTGAACCTTTCCTGCCCGTGTTCTTGTCCAGATGTCATTTAAACATTGTAGAGGTTGGGGAACTGTTGGGGACATGCAGAACGTCTTGAGCTTTGTCAGGAAGTAGAGGCGTTGGTGTTGTTTCTTGTCTGTTGCTTCAGTATGTGTGGTCCAGGAGATATATAAGATGAATCTGCCAATGTGGCACTGTAATACATCAGGCAGTAGAGTGGCTCATCCCTAATGTGAAGAGAGACTTACCAGAGAATCAAGAATAATGGACTGACAGGAAAGCTGAGACTACAATCGAGATCAGCTGTGAACTTATGTATGTTGGTGGAGCCTTATGGGCCTGTCCCACTTACACAACTTTTTTGGCGATTGCCGGCACCCGTCATAGGTCGTTGCAGGTCGCCGAAAATGTTCAACATGT
Source organism: Amblyraja radiata (assembly GCF_010909765.2). Taxonomy (NCBI): domain Eukaryota; kingdom Metazoa; phylum Chordata; class Chondrichthyes; order Rajiformes; family Rajidae; genus Amblyraja; species Amblyraja radiata. The sequence continues at coordinate 126,113,818 of NC_045958.1, forward strand.
TGAAAAATCAGCGGTGACCAGAAAGACGCTACGACTCTTTGGGCGACTGAGGAGACGACTCATGACCGTACAGGCGACATGTAGGTGAAGCCTGTATGGTCGTGAGTAGTCGCCCAAAGAGTCGTACCTTGTTCTGGTCGCCGCTGGATTTTCAACATGTTGAGAATTTTCGGCGACCTGCTGTGCCAGCAGTTGCCGAAAAGGTTGCGTAAGTGGGACAGGCTAATTACTGCTGAAATCTGAGTCCTCATTCTCATATCATATTAAACATTTGAAAACAACTTTGATGTCACAATTAGAACATGGATTAATATAGCATTGGTCAGGCCCTTCAGTCCACAATGTTTGTGCCAGACATGATCTGACTCACTATCCATATCCTCCACTCTCTGCAAATCCCTTGTGCCTGTATCTGAAATGCTGCCATTGCTTCTGTCTCCACCGCCGCTCCTGGCAGTGAGTTCCACACACTCGCCACACGCTGTGTACAATCCTGCCCCACACATCTCAGTGAAACTTTGCCTCTCTCACCTATGTCCTCTAGTATTTGATATTTCCAAAATATAAAGGGAAAAGCTTCTGACTGTCTACCCTATCTGTTCCTATCATCATTTTATCCTCTCTCTCTCTCTCTCTCTCTCTCTCTCTCTCTCTCTCTCTCTCTCTCTCTCTCTCTCTCTCTCTCTCTCTCTCTCTCTCTCTCTCTCTCTCTCTCTCTCTCTCTCTCTCTCTCTCCCCCTCCCCTCCCCCCCCCTCCCCCCCCCTCTAATCCTCTAATGACCTCCTCTGCACCCTCTCTAGTTAACTCTTAAAACCCTGTCCCACAATACAAGTTAATTCCAAGATTTCTCCCGAGTTTGCCCTGATTCAAAGTCGGAGATTTACGGTAATGGCCACTCGTCGGTACTCGGGGCTCTCGTGGACATTTTTCAACATGTTGAAAAACCTTTACGAGTCTTCCCGTGCTTACCTGCCGTTAGCGAGTCTTCCCGAGTACCTGCCGTTAGCGTTACGAGCCGCTAAGAGACGTCCCCGAGCTCCGACGTACCCGCTACGTTCATTCTCCGTGCTTACCACGAGTTAGAATTTTTTTAAACTCGGGAGAGCTCTTGGAATGAACTCGTACCGTGGGACAGGGCCATTACATTCAACAGCCGACCTATGAAGGCAAGCGTACTATATTCCTCCTTTAGCACTCTTCCTACATGTGTTAATATAATTAACTCCACATCCGACAACTTTACTGTCAGATTGAAATACATTTTGAGCAGTTCTCATCACTTTTAATCTCACTGTGTGAAAGCTGCTTCCGGGCTACATTAGGGTCGAGTCCCAGCAATATGTTCACAACAACATTGTAATGTTTCATTTATCATTGTCACCACACTTTAAAATATGCTTCAATGCTGATATAATTGCACAACAAATGTTATTGTTCATGCACAAACAGACGGTTTGAATGTGCCTTCCACAGCAGCATGTTAATTTGTAGACATGTGCTGTCAGCAAGTTGTGGTACAGAGTAAACAACGCGTACTCAAACTTCACAACACTAGAAGCAGTCTTGTGTTTCATGGGTCTCTCTTCACACAGGTTCTGGAAAGCACACTCAGTCCAGGGGACAGCAAATAACAATATCTTTAGACTTTTAAAGATAGCGGAATCAGGGGATGTGGGGAGAAGGCAGCAACGGGGTACTGAGTGTGGATGATCAGCCATGATCACAGTGAATTGCGATATTAATTTACCCTCAAGCAACAAATCGATCATGCGTTCTCTCTTTGCACAGAACTTCCACGCCCACTTCAGTCATTGCTTACCGTGTCACTGTTTTAGCTTGAAGCATTCTTTAAATGCAGGCGGGGCAGGTTACAAGCAGATGGTAAATGGCTTCTACCGAATCAGGGGTTAATCAGAGAAGGCAGGAACGCTATTGTCTATAGACTTTAGAATCTTTTTATCTCTTCCATTGACGGACATGCGACTTTTTCCGTCTCATGTAGAGGAACCAACAGGAGAGCAGGCTATTCTAGACTGGGTATTGAGTAATGAGGAAGAGTTAGTTAGCAGTCTTGTTGTGCGTGGCCCCTTGGGCAAGAGTGACCATAATATGGTTGAGTTCTTCATTAGGATGGAGAGTGACATTGTTAATTCAGAAAAAATGGTTCTGAACTCAAAGAAAGGTAACTTTGAGGGTATGAGACGTGTATTGGCCAAGATTGACTGGCAATTAATTCTTAAAGGGTTGACGGTGGATATGCAATGGAAGGCATTTAAAGACTGCATGGATGAACTACAACAATTGTTCATCCCAGTTTGACAAAAGAATAAATCAGGGAAGGTAGTGCATCCGTGGATAACAAGGGAAATCAGGGATAGTATCAAAGCAAAAGATGAAGCGTACAAATTAGCCAGAAAAAGCAGCCTACCAGAGGACTGGGAGAAATTCAGAGTCCAGCAGAGGAGGACAAAGGGCTTAATTACGAAAGGGAAAATAGATTATGAAAGAAAACTGGCAGGGAACATAAAACCTGACTGCAAAAGTTTTTATAGATATGTGAAGAGAAAAAGATTAGTAAAAACAAATGTAAAAAGAAATAGTGGATGCATTAGTGATAATTTTTCAAAACTCTTTAGATTCTGGAGTAGTTCCTGTTGATTGGAGGGTAGCTAATGTAACTCCACTTTTTAAAAAGGGAGGGAGAGAGAAAACAGGGAATTACAGACCAGTTAGTCTAACATCGGTAGTGGGGAAACTGCTACAGTCAGTTATTAAAGATGGGATAGCAGCACATTTGGAAAGTGGTGAAATCATTGGACAAAGTCAGCATGGATTTACAAAAGGTAAATCATGTCTGACGAATCTTATAGAATTTTTCGAGGATGTAACTAGTAGAGTGGATAAGGGAGAACCAGTGGATGTGTTATATCTGGACTTTCAGAAGGCTTTCGACAAGGTCGCACATAAGAGATTAGTATACAAACTTAAAGCACACGGTATTGGGGGTTCAGTATTGATCCTTTTCAGAATGACAGGCAGTGACTAGTGGGGTACCGCAAGGCTTAGTGCTGGGACCCCAGCTATTTACAATATATATTAATAATAATAATAATAATACATTTTATTTATGGGCGCCTTTCAAGAGTCTCAAGGACACCTTACAAAAATTTAGCAGGTAGAGGAAAAACATGTAAGGGGAATGAAATAAATAGTAGAGACATGACTAGTACACAAAGTAAAGACAGAATTCAATTCAAAACACAATATGAGGCAATTAATGCACAGATGAAAAGGGAGGGGGACGTGGGGCTAAGGATAGGCAGAGGTGAAGAGATGGGACTTGAGGCGGGACTGGAAGATGGTGAGGGACACGGAATTGCGGATCAGTTGGGGGAGGGAGTTCCAGAGCCTGGGAGCTGCCCTGGAGAAGGCTCTGTCCCCAAAACTGCGGAGGTTGGACTTGTGGATGGAGAGGAGACCAGCTGATGTGGATCTGAGGGACCGTGAGGGTTGGTAGGGGGAGAGGAGGTCAATGAGATATGGGGGGGCCAGATGGTGGAGGGCTTTGTAGGTGAGGACCAGGATTTTGTAGGTGATCCGGTGGGAGATGGGCAGCCAGTGAAGTTGTTTGAGGACTGGAGTGATGTGATGCCAGGATTTGGTGTGGGTGATGAGTCGGTTGATGTAGGTGGAGCTGATGCCAAGGAGAAGTGAGTTGCAATAGTCCAGTCAGGAGGAGATGAAGGCATGGATGAGTCTTTCAGCAGCGGGAGGTGTGAGAGAGGGTCTGAGTTTGGCGATGTTGCGGAGATGAAAGAAGGAGGTTTTAATGACATGGCGGATGTGAGGCTCAAGGGAGAGGGTGGAATCAAAGATCACGCCAAGGTTGCGGGCCTTGGGAGATGGGGAGACAGTGGTGCCGTCGATGGTGAGAGTGGGGTTATTGATTTTGCTGAGTGTGGCTTTGGAGCCTATGAGGAGGCTGGATGATTTGGACCAGGGAATTGAATGCAACATCTCCAAGTTTGCAGATGACACGAAGCTGGAGGGCAGTGTTAGCTGTGAGGAGGATGCTAGGAGGCTGCAAGGTGACTTGGATAGGCTGGGTGAGTGGGCAAATGCATGGCAGATGCAGTATAATAGTAAGATTAAACGAGAACTTACCAGTTTGAAGTTTGATCTGTATTTTATGAGGAGTTACGATGAGGGATTACGTGAAGAACCCGCTCAGCGCACATGCGCGGCATACTTCCAAGCAGCGGTGTGGAATCACAGATAGACACAGTTATTGAAGTAAACATAGTAAAGAAAAGGAGACATCAGTTATCAGTTTGACCTATATTATGAGGGTGGGAGTGGAGGGCACGTAATCCCTCATCGTAACTCCTCATAAAATACAGATCAAACTTCAAACTGGTAAGTTCTCGTTTAATCTTACTATTTTACTTCGGAGTCACGTGAGTGACTACGCGAAGACTTCAAAGCTCTGTGATTTCAAACCGTGTAACAGTTTTATTTCACTCACTGCCGAAGTTCTTGAGGGAGGAAGTGTGTTATCGTAACCAACCAATGAATCTGTTTTTCGAGAAACAAAAATGGTATTTAGTAACAATAACAAATTAAATTGCTCCCCTGGGCTTAAATTAAATATTTGCAGTTTGTAAAAAATTTCTGCAAACAAGTCAGGTTTTGTCAACGGCTTATTGTAAAATGTTTTGAATGTCTTTTCCCTCGACCATTCTGCTGTCGTCAGAATATGGTCAACCGGTACGTCCATTCTTTCGGCCGTTGATGTAGACGCTGCCCTGGTGGAATGAGATTTGAAAAAAGTTAGTCTATTCCGGCAGCCTTTAGTACCTGCTTGAGCCATCTTGCAATGGTTTGGCTCGTTACCCGGCCATGAGGTTTTTTGTGGCTGACCCATAAGGCTTTTTCACTCCCTCTGATGTTATAGGTTGTGTCTATATAATATAGTAGATAGGTCATGACACACAACCGCGGCTCTGGCGGGTAAGCCCGGAACACCACAACTGGATTGGCTATACCTGGCCTGCTCTGTTCTACCAGACCCTGGATGATGAACGAGATCTGGTCTGGGGTGGTCACCATGTTGTCCAGTCGCAATCGATGTAGTGACTGGACCCTCTGAGTGGATACAAGTGCCATCAACATGAGCGTTTTCAGGGTAGTTTGTTTGAGGCTGAGGGATCTGGCTGGTGGCCATCCCCTGAGGTACATCAGGACCACACTGACATCCCATAAATGGGTATACCTTGGTCTAGGGGTTTGATGTTATAGATGCCCTTCATTAATTTGACCACCAGTGGATGGGATCCCATCGGCTGCTGTCCTGGTGCTGGTTTCAAATAAGCAGACAGGGCACTCCTTGCTGTGTTGACGGCACTGTAGCTGATTCCTCTTTGTGGTGTAGGTAGGCCAGGAACTCCAGTGCGTTGGTGACTGTTGCTGTTGTGTACGTGGTCCTTGTTTCCTGGCAGTACTTCTCGCATTTCTTGATGCTGGTTAAGTACTGCTTCTTAGTGGATGTTCGAAAGGGATGCTGACATGGTGTTTCAACAAACATGTCATGCAGTACTGGGAACCATGGCTGTGTAGGCCAGTCGGGTACTATCAAACCCTGATGCAGAGTCCATCTGTATTTTTCGTAGTACCTGACTGATGAGGCAGAAGGGAGGGAAAACATAGAAGAAGGAATTTCCCCAATCCAGCGTGAAGGCATCTACTACCGCTGCTGCCTCTGGGTCTGGTTCCCAAGCGACATGCATAGGTATCTGGTGATTTAGCCTTGATGCAAATAAATCGATATCTGGCGTGCCATACAGCTTGATAATTTTTGCAAATACTTTGGGTTTTACATCCATTCGATGTTGTCATTGAATTTGCGTGACCTGGTGTCTGCCACTGTATTTAGCTTACCTGATAGGTAAGTTGCTGACAGCCAAATATGTCTTTTTGACACACCATTGCCAAATTGTGTTGACCAATTTGTCGCATGATAATGATTTTATGCCTCCCATATGGTTAATGTAGGCCACCACCGTAGTATTATCCATTTGTAACCGTTCATGCAGTGATGCATATTTGATGTATATGCTTTTAATCCATAAAAGGCACCCAACATCGCTAAATAATTAATGCCCCGTGTAAGTAGTAATGATGACTTTAGGTTAGTCCATCTACCACCTGTTGGATAATGATAGGGCTGAAACTATGCCAACTGTTTTGATATAGTTTCAGTGGGTAATTGCATGACCCGATCATAATGACCTGCATGATATTTTAATGCCTGTACCTTTGCTCTTTGTAGATTTTATAATGCAATGGTCCGAGTTGTGTAGCCAGGAATGCTGCTACCATTTTCCCAATTACTCTTGCTACTTGTCGAATAGTTGGTTGCTCGTTGACCATTAAATTGTGGCATAATTGTGCCAATTCAACCGTTTTGTCTTTTGGCAAAGTTACAGTCATATGGACTGAATTAATTGTGAAGTCTAAGTAGTCCATGATAGTGGATGGCTTCAACTTTGATTTATCTGGATGTAAAACAAACCCCAGGGTTTCGAAAACTGTTTTGTAGCTGAAAAACAGCTGACATAGCCAATTCCATGGTCTTCTTATTAGTTTTGCCAGGGCTGGTTTTAGTATCTTGATGAATAACCTTGAGCTGACGTTACCCCATGGGGTAATGCTTTAACTGTCATAGTTGCCCCATCCAGGTAAATTTTAGGTATCTGCGTAGATCCTTTTGAATGGGTACTGAATAGTAAGCATATTTGAGGCCAATGCTTGCCATAAAGTATCCTTTGAAATTAGATTCCTTATTTTACATATTCTTGTAGGCACCAGACCCACCTACCTCCATGGATATGGGCATTTCTTCTGTCTCTTCCCAGACCAGCGAGTCTGGCGCGTTGTCTGACGTGGCAGTGATGTTGAGGGGTGGCGCATTTTCCATGGGGTCCTGCTCTGGGCCGTGGTCTAAAAGACTCCCGGGCATAAAAAAAATGCGGTCCCCGAGCTTTCACCAGTCCCATATGGTAGACGTCGACTGGTGGACGCGATGGGGTGCTGCCGCTTGGGTATTGTATTTTTGGGGTTTGCTCGTCCTGGGGCCTGCCCTCATGAGGCCGAAAGTTTTTTATTCCCATGAGGTTTTTTGCCAAAGAGCTGTGAGGCTGACTCAGTGGCTGGGGTTTAGCACAACCCAAATTCGGGATTTTAGGGCAGGTCTTATGATTTATATACGGAGGTAATTTATCTCGCTCTGCGTGTTGCACAACAGTGCGAGAGTGATTTGTTCGTTAGTGGTCATCTCCGTATTGTCCACAGAAAACGAGCAAATGGTGTGGTGGCTGACGTCAGGAGCCTGAGGATCCGCTGCAGTATCAGCTCCTGGTCCGAGTATTTGTCCCGACGTGCCCCCAGATTTGGCTGTTGAGTGCCGGCACTTTGAAAGGCTATAATTCATTGGAGCTGTACATTTTAAGCCTTATTAACCACCTGCTCCTGTAGGTGCCTGTCGGAGAGGTGGTCAACGCTGGCCGTTAGTTTTTAGGCTCTAATGGCCTTCCTGCACGTGGGGTAGCCACGTAGCGGTCCACACACACCCAGCGGCTCTTCCTGTTCCTGCACCCCTGGCATACTCCCGAATTCTTCAGCCAGCGACCCCCTCTTCATGACCAGCCCAGCCCTGGTCACCCCAAAGCTAACCACACTAAGGAGGAAGCGATTGCTCCTGGGCCTGGCCATCCGCGAGTCACGGCGCCAGACGGTGGAGGGCTCTACCCGAACCAGCTGCCTGCCCCTTTTCCGGGGTTACGTCCGTGCCCGGGTGGGATTAGAAAGGGAATACGCCCTGTCTGCGGGCACCCTGAGGGAGTTCCGGGACCACTGGGCTCCGCAGGGTGTTGAATGTATCCTCAATAAGGATTGTATCATAGTTGTATAGTAGTTTATTACATGTTTGTATTGTATTATGGTGGTGTGTTCTGGCTTGTTTTATTGTAGTGTAATATAATTTTTTAATAATTGAATACATTTATATTTAAAAAAAAGGAGGAAGCGATGGGCAGTGCCTAGGCACTGTGGAGGGTATGCCTGAACCCTCCAGCGAGACTGCCCCTCACGTAGCGTGTCTCGCAGGAGCTCCTGCTCCAGGAGCCGCTCCAGCGGCTCAAGCGGTTGTCGCTCTCAGGCGGAAGCCACCGGCCGGATGCCTCTTCGGATGGCTAAACATCCAGCCCGCAGCTCAGGCACTAGCGGGACTGGGCTCGGCGCGGTGATGGGGATAGCGGAGCGCCCGGTAATTGTTCCTACCGCCTATTGCTGCCCCCCCTGCAATGGAACGCTCCTCCGCTGGAGTCGAGCGGGGGACAGGTTCTTCTAGAGCTTTTGTGCCTTGTAGAAGCGAGAGCACCCCTCAAGCAGCGCGTCTCGCAGGCACCTGCTCCGAGAGCCACCCCAGCGGCTCAGGCGGCTCTCTCTCCCCCCGTGCGGGTGGAGAGACGTCCCGTCCCAAATCGGGAAAACACCTGCCGGCTGCCTCTTCGGGTGGCTATGCATCCAGCCCGCTGCTCAGGTACTAGCGGGCTGGGCTCGGCACGGTGTCGGGGAATAGCGGAACACCGGGTAAACGCTCCTACCGCCTGTTGCTGCCCCCCTCCCCGACGGAAAACGTTCCTCCTTGAACGGGGGCCAGTTTTGTTCCAGAGCCTTTTTCTCTGCCTGTAAAACACAAGCAGAAAAAGGCTCCCCTGTAATAGAAACCCGACCTCAAGGTACTCACCTGACGGTCCGTTTCATTCTGTAGCGGGAGCGTCTAACTCCCGTTGCAGCCGCTGTTGCACTGCTGGCATTAATGCCGCGCATGCGCGCTGAGCGGGTTCTTCACGTAGTCACTCACGTGACTCCGAAGTAAAATGTGGATAAATGTGAGGTTATCCACTTTGGTGGCAAAAACAGGAAAGCTGACTATTATCTAAATGGTTGCCGATTAGGAAAAGGGGAGATGCAACGAGACCTGGGTGTCATGGTACACCAGTCATTGAAAGTAGGCATGCAGGTGCAGCAGGCAGTAAAGAAAGCGAATAGTATGTTGGCATTAATAGCAAAAGGATTTGAGTATAGGAGCTGGGATTTTCTACTGCAGTTGTACAGGGTCTTGGTGAGACCACACCTGGAGTATTGCGTACAGTTTTGGTCTCCAATTCTGAGGAAGGACATTATTGCCATAGAGGGAGTGCAGAGAAGGTTCAGCAGACTGACTCCTGGGATGTCAGGACTTCCTTATGAAGAAAGACTGGATAGACTTTGAATTGTGCTCGCTAGAATTTAGGAGATTGAGGGGGGATCTTATGGAAACATACAAAATTCTTAAGGGATTGGACAGGCTAGATGCAGTAAGATTGTTCCCGATGTTGGGGAAGTCCAGAACAAGGGGTCACAGTTTAAGGATAAGGGGGAATTCCATTAGATTTAGATTTAGATGAGTAAAACATTTTTTACACAGAGAGTGGTGAATCTCTGGAACTCTCTGCCACAGAAGGTAGTTGAGGCTAGTTCATTGGCTATATTTAAGAGGGAGTTAGATGTGGCCCTTGTGGCTAAAGGGATCAGGGGGTATGGAGAGAAGGCAGGTACAGGATACTGAGTTGGATGATCAGCCATGATCATATTGAATGGCGGTGCAGGCTCGAAGGGCCGAATAGCCTACTCCTGCACCTATTTTCTATGTTTCTATGTATCTCCATCCGTATCCCCAACATCGTGGAGCTGGAGGCCCCTTTGTTAGGGATTGCCTACGGGAGCTCCAACCGCAGGAGCTTCGCCCACCCCGATCACGGGGGCTTTGATCGCCTCGACCGCGGGAGAAAAGGAGGAAGAAGGTAAAAGTGATTTGCCTTCCATCACAGCGGGGAATGTGAGAATAACAAGATGGACGTGCTGCCTGTACTGGTGGGGACTCGGAGGGAGTGCCGTGTGTGCGGTGATCTCGGTGTTTGTGGGGACATCGCGCCATGTGAACATCCCGGAGTCTAGTGCGAGTGTGGACAGCTTTTTGACTGTTGGGGCGGACAGGGACTGCAGAGAGAGTGACAGCAGTCTGGACACATCACAGTGATTGAGCGTGTTGGTATGTGTCTGGCCCGGACATTTGAACTGATGATGTGGGTCTCCGCTTATGCTGAGTGCCCTGGGGATTCTCATACGCCGCTGTAGTGGCTGTTTATGTTTAATCTTTATGTAGTCATGCATCTTGTTGGTGTCTTGGTATGACTGTTTGGTAAATCACTGTACCTCGGTACACGGGACAATAAAGAACCATCGAACAATCACATATTACAATTGCTCCACACCCTTAAATCTCCACTCCTATTCCTGAATCATGGATCCATACACTTTACACGGCTCACTGTACACGGCTCACTGTACACAGCTCACTGTACACGGCACTGTACACGGCACTGTACACAGCTCACTGTACACGGCACTCTACACGGCTCACTGTACACGGCACTGTACACGGCACTGTACACAGCTCACTGTACACGGCACTGTACACGGCTCACTGTACACGGCACTGTACACGGCTCACTGTACATGGCACTGTACACGGCTCACTGTACACGGCTCATTGTACACGGCACTGTACACGGCTCATTGTACACGGCTCACTGTACACGGCTCACTGTACACGGCTCACTGTACACGGCACTGTACACGGCACTGTACACGGCTCACTGTACACGGCACTATACACGGCTCACTGTACACGGCACTGTACACGGCTCACTGTACACGGCACTGTACACGGCTCACTGTACACGGCTCACTGTACATGGCACTATACACGGCTCACTGTACACGGCACTGTACATGGCTCAATGTACACGGCTCATTGTACACGGCTCACTGTACACGGCTCACTGTACACGACTCACTGTACACGGCTCACTGTACACGGCTCACTGTACACGGCTCACTGTACACGGCTCACTGTACACGGCACTGTACACGGCTCACTACACGGCACTGTACACGGCTCACTGTACACGGCTCACTGTACACGGCTCACTGTACACGGCTCACTGTACACGACTCACTGTACACGGCTCACTGTACACGGCTCACTGTACACGGCACAGTACACGGCTCACTACACGGCACTGTACACGGCTCACTGTACACGGCTCACTGTACACGGCACTGTACATGGCTCACTGTACACGGCTCACTGTACATGGCACTGTACACGGCTCACTACACGGCACTGTACATGGCTCACTGTACAGGGCTCACTGTACACGGCACTGTACATGGCTCACTGTACACGGCTCACTGTACACGGCACTGTACACGGCACTGTACACGGCTCACTGTACACGGCACTGTACACGGCACTGTACACGGCTCACTGTACACGACTCACTGTACACGGCTCATTGTACACGGCTCACTGTACACGGCTCACTGTACACGGCTCACTGTACACGGCACTGTACACGGCTCACTGTACATGGCACTTTACACGGCTCACTGTACACGGCTCACTGTACACGGCACTGTACACGGCTCACTGTACATGGCACTGTACACGGCTCACTGTACACGGCTCATTGTACACGGCTCACTGTACACGGCACTGTACACGGCTCACTGTACACGGCACTGTACACGGCTCACTGTACACGGCACTGTACACGGCTCACTGTACACGGCTCACTGTACATGGCACTGTACACGGCTCACTGTACACGGCACTGTACATGGCTCACTGTACACGGCTCATTGTACACGGCTCACTGTACACGGCTCACTGTACACGACTCACTGTACACGGCTCACTGTACACGGCTCACTGTACACGGCTCACTGTACACGGCTCACTGTACACGGCACTGTACACGGCTCACTACACGGCACTGTACACGGCTCACTGTACACGGCTCACTGTACACGGCACTGTACATGGCTCACTGTACACGGCTCACTGTACATGGCACTGTACACGGCTCACTACACGGCACTGTACACGGCTCACTGTACACGGCTCACTGTACACGGCACTGTACATGGCTCACTGTACACGGCTCACTGTACACGGCTCACTGTACACGCACTGTGCACGGCTCACTGTACATGGCTCACTGTACACGGCACTGTACACGGCTCACTGTACACGACTCACTGTACATGGCTCACTGTACACGGCACTGTAAACGGCTCACTGTACACGACTCACTGTACATGGCTCACTGTACACGGCACTGTACACGGCTCACTGTACACGACTCACTGTACATGGCTCACTGTACACGGCACTGTACACGGCTCACTGTACACGGCTCACTGTACACGGCACTGTACACGGCTCACTGTACACGGCACTGTACACGGCTCACTGTACACGGCTCACTGTACACGGCACTGTACACGGCACTATACACGGCTCATTGTACACGGCTCACTGTACACGGCACTGTACGCTAGAATTTAGGAGATTGAGGGGGGATCTTATGGAAACATACAAAATTCTTAAGGGATTGGACAGGCTAGATGCAGTAAGATTGTTCCCGATGTTGGGGAAGTCCAGAACAAGGGGTCACAGTTTAAGGATAGAGGGGAATTCCTTTAGATTTAGATTTAGATGAGTAAAACATTTTTTACACAGAGAGTGGTGAATCTCTGGAACTCTCTGCCACAGAAGGTAGTTGAGGCTAGTTCATTGGCTATATTTAAGAGGGAGTTAGATGTGGCCCTTGTGGCTAAAGGGATCAGGGGGTATGGAGAGAAGGCAGGTACAGGATACTGAGTTGGATGATCAGCCATGATCATATTGAATGGCGGTGCAGGCTCGAAGGGCCGAATAGCCTACTCCTGCACCTATTTTCTATGTTTCTATGTATCTCCATCCGTATCCCCAACATCGTGGAGCTGGAGGCCCCTTTGTTAGGGATTGCCTACGGGAGCTCCAACCGCAGGAGCTTCGCCCACCCCGATCACGGGGGCTTTGATCGCCTCGACCGCGGGAGAAAAGGAGGAAGAAGGTAAAAGTGATTTGCCTTCCATCACAGCGGGGAATGTGAGAATAACAAGATGGACGTGCTGCCTGTACTGGTGGGGACTCGGAGGGAGTGCCGTGTGTGCGGTGATCTCGGTGTTTGTGGGGACATCGCGCCATGTGAACATCCCGGAGTCTAGTGCGAGTGTGGACAGCTTTTTGACTGTTGGGGCGGACAGGGACTGCAGAGAGAGTGACAGCGGTCTGGACACATCACAGTGATTGAGCGTGTTGGTATGTGTCTGGCCCGGACATTTGAACTGATGATGTGGGTCTCCGCTTATGCTGAGTGCCCTGGGGATTCTCATACGCCGCTGTAGTGGCTGTTTATGTTTAATCTTTATGTAGTCATGCATCTTGTTGGTGTCTTGGTATGACTGTTTGGTAAATCACTGTACCTCGGTACACGGGACAATAAAGAACCATCGAACAATCACATATTACAATTGCTCCACACCCTTAAATCTCCACTCCTATTCCTGAATCATGGATCCATACACTGTACACGGCTCACTGTACACGGCTCACTGTACACAGCTCACTGTACACGGCACTGTACACGGCACTGTACACAGCTCACTGTACACGGCACTGTACACGGCTCACTGTACACGGCACTGTACACGGCACTGTACACAGCTCACTGTACACGGCACTGTACACGGCTCACTGTACACGGCACTTTACACGGCTCACTGTACACGGCACTGTACACGGCTCACTGTACACAGCTCACTGTACACGGCACTGTACACGGCTCATTGTACACGGCTCACTGTACACGGCTCACTGTACACGGCTCACTGTACACGGCACTGTACACGGCTCACTGTACATGGCACTGTACACGGCTCACTGTACACGGCTCACTGTACACGGCACTGTACACGGCTCACTGTACATGGCACTATACACGGCTCACTGTACACGGCTCATTGTACACGGCTCACTGTACACGGCACTGTACACGGCTCACTGTACACGGCACTGTACACGGCTCACTGTACACGGCACTGTACACGGCTCACTGTACACGGCTCACTGTACATGGCACTGTACACGGCTCACTGTACACGGCACTGTACATGGCTCACTGTACACGGCTCATTGTACACGGCTCACTGTACACGGCTCACTGTACACGACTCACTGTACACGGCTCACTGTACACGGCTCACTGTACACGGCTCACTGTACACGGCTCACTGTACACGGCACTGTACACGGCTCACTACACGGCACTGTACACGGCTCACTGTACACGGCTCACTGTACACGGCACTGTACATGGCTCACTGTACACGGCTCACTGTACACGGCTCACTGTACACGGCACTGTGCACGGCTCACTGTACATGGCTCACTGTACACGGCACTGTACACGGCTCACTGTACACGACTCACTGTACATGGCTCACTGTACACGGCACTGTACACGGCTCACTGTACACGACTCACTGTACATGGCTCACTGTACACGGCTCACTGTACACGGCTCACTGTACACGGCTCACTGTACACGGCACTGTACACGGCTCACTGTACACGGCACTGTACACGGCTCACTGTACACGGCTCACTGTACACGGCACTGTACACGGCACTTTACACGGCTCATTGTACACGGCTCACTGTACACGGCACTGTACACGGCACTGTACACGGCTCACTGTACACGGCACTGTACACGGCACTGTACACGGCTCACTGTACACGGCTCACTGTACACGGCACTGTACACGGCACTGTACACGGCTCACTGTACACGGCATTGTACACGGCTCACTGTACACAGCTCACTGTACACGGCACTGTACACGGCTCATTGTACACGGCTCACTGTACACGGCTCACTGTACACGGCTCACTGTACACGGCACTGTACACGGCTCACTGTACATGGCACTGTACACGGCTCACTGTACACGGCTCACTGTACACGGCACTGTACACGGCTCACTGTACATGGCACTATACACGGCTCACTGTACACGGCACATTGTACACGGCTCACTGTACACGGCACTGTACACGGCTCACTGTACACGGCACTGTACACGGCTCACTGTACACGGCACTGTACACGGCTCACTGTACACGGCTCACTGTACATGGCACTGTACACGGCTCACTGTACACGGCACTGTACATGGCTCACTGTACACGGCTCATTGTACACGGCTCACTGTACACGGCTCACTGTACACGGCTCACTGTACACGGCTCACTGTACACGGCTCACTGTACACGGCTCACTGTACACGGCTCACTGTACACGGCACTGTACACGGCTCACTACACGGCACTGTACACGGCTCACTGTACATGGCTCACTGTACACGGCACTGTACATGGCTCACTGTACACGGCTCACTGTACATGGCACTGTACACGGCTCACTACACGGCACTATACACAGCTCACTGTACACGGCTCACTGTACACGGCACTGTACATGGCTCACTGTACACGGCTCACTGTACACGGCACTGTACACGGCACTGTACACGGCTCACTGTACACGGCACTGTACACGGCACTGTACACGGCTCACTGTACACGACTCACTGTACACGGCTCATTGTACACGGCTCACTGTACACGGCTCACTGTACACGGCTCACTGTACACGGCACTGTACACGGCACTGTACACGGCTCACTGTACACGGCTCACTGTACACGGCACTGTACACGGCACTGTACACGGCTCACTGTACACGGCACTGTACACGGCACTGTACACGGCTCACTGTACACGACTCACTGTACACGGCTCATTGTACACGGCTCACTGTACACGGCTCACTGTACACGGCTCACTGTACACGGCACTGTACACGGCTCACTGTACATGGCACTGTACACGGCTCACTGTACACGGCTCACTGTACACGGCACTGTACACGGCTCACTGTACATGGCACTGTACACGGCTCACTGTACACGGCTCAATGTACACGGCTCACTGTACACGGCACTGTACACGGCTCACTGTACACGGCACTGTACACGGCTCACTGTACACGGCTCACTGTACATGGCAATGTACACGGCTCACTGTACACGGCACTGTACATGGCTCACTGTACACGGCTCATTGTACACGGCTCACTGTACACGGCTCACTGTACACGACTCACTGTACACGGCTCACTGTACACGGCACTGTACACGGCTCACTGTACATGGCACTATACACGGCTCACTGTACACGGCACATTGTACACGGCTCACTGTACACGGCACTGTACACGGCTCACTGTACACGGCACTGTACACGGCTCACTGTACACGGCACTGTACACGGCTCACTGTACACGGCTCACTGTACATGGCACTGTACACGGCTCACTGTACACGGCACTGTACATGGCTCACTGTACACGGCTCATTGTACACGGCTCACTGTACACGGCTCACTGTACACGACTCACTGTACACGGCTCACTGTACACGGCTCACTGTACACGGCTCACTGTACACGGCTCACTGTACACGGCACTGTACACGGCTCACTACACGGCACTGTACACGGCTCACTGTACATGGCTCACTGTACACGGCACTGTACATGGCTCACTGTACACGGCTCACTGTACATGGCACTGTACACGGCTCACTACACGGCACTATACACAGCTCACTGTACACGGCTCACTGTACACGGCACTGTACATGGCTCACTGTACACGGCTCACTGTACACGGCACTGTACACGGCACTGTACACGGCTCACTGTACACGGCACTGTACACGGCACTGTACACGGCTCACTGTACACGACTCACTGTACACGGCTCATTGTACACGGCTCACTGTACACGGCTCACTGTACACGGCTCACTGTACACGGCACTGTACACGGCACTGTACACGGCTCACTGTACACGGCTCACTGTACACGGCACTGTACACGGCACTGTACACGGCTCACTGTACACGGCACTGTACACGGCACTGTACACGGCTCACTGTACACGACTCACTGTACACGGCTCATTGTACACGGCTCACTGTACACGGCTCACTGTACACGGCTCACTGTACACGGCACTGTACACGGCTCACTGTACATGGCACTGTACACGGCTCACTGTAC
Source organism: Amblyraja radiata (assembly GCF_010909765.2). Lineage (NCBI taxonomy): Eukaryota > Metazoa > Chordata > Chondrichthyes > Rajiformes > Rajidae > Amblyraja > Amblyraja radiata. The sequence continues at coordinate 126,131,001 of NC_045958.1, forward strand.
ACGGCTCACTGTACACGGCACTGTACACGGCTCACTGTACATGGCACTGTACACGGCTCACTGTACACGGCTCATTGTACACGGCTCACTGTACACGGCACTGTACACGGCTCACTGTACACGGCACTGTACACGGCTCACTGTACACGGCTCACTGTACATGGCAATGTACACGGCTCACTGTACACGGCACTGTACATGGCTCACTGTACACGGCTCATTGTACACGGCTCACTGTACACGGCTCACTGTACACGACTCACTGTACACGGCTCACTGTACACGGCTCACTGTACACGGCTCACTGTACACGGCTCACTGTACACGGCACTGTACACGGCTCACTACACGGCACTGTACACGGCTCACTGTACACGGCTCACTGTACACGGCACTGTACATGGCTCACTGTACACGGCTCACTGTACATGGCACTGTACACGGCTCACTACACGGCACTGTACACGGCTCACTGTACACGGCTCACTGTACACGGCACTGTACATGGCTCACTGTACACGGCTCACTGTACACGGCTCACTGTACACGGCACTGTGCACGGCTCACTGTACATGGCTCACTGTACACGGCACTGTACACGGCTCACTGTACACGACTCACTGTACATGGCTCACTGTACACGGCACTGTACACGGCTCACTGTACACGACTCACTGTACATGGCTCACTGTACACGGCACTGTACACGGCTCACTGTACACGACTCACTGTACATGCCTCATTGTACACGGCACTGTACACGGCTCACTGTACACGGCTCACTGTACACGGCACTGTACACGGCTCACTGTACACGGCACTGTACACGGCTCACTGTACACGGCTCACTGTACACGGCACTGTACACGGCACTGTACACGGCTCATTGTACACGGCTCACTGTACACGGCACTGTACACGGCTCACTGTACACGGCTCACTGTACACGGCTCACTGTACACGGCACTGTACACGGCACTGTACACGGCTCACTGTACACGGCTCATTGTACACGGCTCACTGTACACGGCACTGTACACGGCTCACTGTACACGGCACTGTACACGGCTCACTGTACACGGCTCACTGTACATGGCACTGTACACGGCTCACTGTACACGGCACTGTACATGGCTCACTGTACACGGCTCATTGTACACGGCTCACTGTACACGGCTCACTGTACACGACTCACTGTACACGGCTCACTGTACACGGCTCACTGTACACGGCTCACTGTACACGGCTTACTGTACACGGCACTGTACACGGCTCACTACACGGCACTGTACACGGCTCACTGTACACGGCTCACTGTACACGGCACTGTACATGGCTCACTGTACACGGCTCACTGTACATGGCACTGTACACGGCTCACTACACGGCACTGTACACGGCTCACTGTACACGGCTCACTGTACACGGCACTGTACATGGCTCACTGTACACGGCTCACTGTACACGGCTCACTGTACACGGCACTGTGCACGGCTCACTGTACATGGCTCACTGTACACGGCACTGTACACGGCTCACTGTACACGACTCACTGTACATGGCTCACTGTACACGGCACTGTACACGGCTCACTGTACACGACTCACTGTACATGGCTCACTGTACACGGCACTGTACACGGCTCACTGTACACGGCTCACTGTACACGGCACTGTACACGGCTCACTGTACACGGCACTGTACACGGCTCACTGTACACGGCTCACTGTACACGGCACTGTACACGGCACTGTACACGGCTCATTGTACACGGCTCACTGTACACGGCACTGTACACGGCTCACTGTACACGGCTCACTGTACACGGCTCACTGTACACGGCACTGTACACGGCACTGTACACGGCTCACTGTACACGGCTCACTGTACACGGCTCACTGTACACGGCACTGTACACGGCTCACTGTACACGGCTCACTGTACACGGCTCACTGTACACGGCATTGTACACGGCACTGTACACGGCACTGTACATGGCTCACTGTACACGGCTCACTGTACACGGCTCACTGTACACGGCTCACTGTACACGGCACTGTACATGGCTCACTGTACACGGCTCACTGTACACGGCTCACTGTACACGGCTCACTGTACACGGCACTGTACACGGCACTATACACGGCATTGTACACAGCTCTCTGTACACAGCTCTCTGTACATGGCTCAAGTGTAATCACTATCCACCACATTGGAGACCATCGGACTATCTTTAATCGGACTTTCCAGGACTTTATCTTGCGTTATTCCCTTTATCCTGTATCTGTACACTGTGGACGGCTCGATTGTAATCATGTATTTTCTTTCCGCTGACTGGATAGCACGCAACAAAAGCTTTTCACTGTACCTCGGTACACGTGACAGTAAACGTCACTAATAAGGGCATTTAAGGGGCTGTTATATTAGTACATGGATATGCAGGGAATGGAGGGATATGGCTCACATGCAGGCAGAGGAGATGAGTGTGACTGGGCTTTATGTTCAGCATGGGGGTGTTTATTAGACACTCTGCATGTGTATCGGCATGAAGGGCCTCTCTCTGTGCTGTTCTGTTCTATGTTCCAGAGGTAAGTCTGAAGCACACGGACCTGAAACATGATATCTTTCCCTTCCGTGGACAATCCACAGCATTTCCTGTCTTCATCTCACCCTCTTTGATCGCCTGTTGGAATGGAATTTTCCACTTTATTCCCTGATTGGTCCCGGTCATATGTTTTTGAACACTGGGGAAGGATATTATCAGCAGTTTCATGATGAATCTCACTTTTATCACATTCCAATGGTTTCCCAGACTTTCATTTTCTTTGGATTTTATTCCCAAGGGATAATGGATAAATATCATGAAAGCCGTCACTCAGGCATCCGACAGATCCATGATGATTTTGTTTTGTGCGGATGTGTCCCTTCGGCCCATCTAGTCCGTGCTGACCATCGATCACCCATTCACATTACTTCTATTCTACGTACTGGGGACAATAGACAATAGCCAATAGGTGCAGGAGTAGGCCATTCGGCCCTTCGAGCCAGCACCACCATTCAATGTGATCATGGCTGATCATCCCCAATCAGTACCCCTGCCTTCTCCCCATATCCAATTTACGCAAGCCACTATACCTACAATCCTGCATGACTTTGGAGTGATACAGTGTGGAAACAGGCCCTTCTGCCCAACTAGCCCACACCGACCACCATGTCCCATCTACACTAGTCCCACCTGCCTGTGTTTGGCCCATATCCCCTCAAACCTGTCCTATCCACGTACCTGTCCAATGTTTCTTCAACGTTGCGCTAGTCCCTGCCTCTATCGGGCTCCAGCAGCATGTTCCATGGTTGGACAGCATCTGTGGAGGGAATGGAGAGAAGACATTTCAGGTGGGAATTCTTCTTCAGACTGATGGCTTTGATTCCAGCCTTTGTAGCTTCTTGTGTCGACAAAACTAGTCTTCCATCTATTGTGTTTTTATTGATGTGAACGCTCTCTCTGTGACCGCACCACAATATTCTGCGCTCTGGCTTCATTCTATTTTTGCATGGATGTCCTCATGCACGTTACGATCTATCTGGAGAAAGATGCAAAGCAAAGTGTCTCCGTAACATGAGAACAATAACCCCAATAGTATCTGTTCAAGAGTAGATCGCTCTCTGTGAACAAGCCCATCGAGTCCGCGCCGACCAGCGATCCCAGCACACAAACACTATCCTACACACACGAGGACCAATTTACAATTTACCAAAGCCAATTAAAACTACAAACCTGGATGTCTTTGGGAACCGGAGCACCCGGAGCAAACCTCCGCGGTCACGGGGAGAACGTACAAACTCCGTACAGACAGTCAGGATGGAACCCGGGTCTCTGGCGCTGTGAGGCAGCAACTCTACCGCTGCACCACCGTTGCGCACATTTAATCTTGATGGGTCAGGAAGCCTCTCTGTGGGGGGAAGGGGCAGGTGGTGGTTTGGGGATGGGACCCTTCTTCAGACATATTGTTAATACCAAGAATGGCTTTTTGGTTTTCCAGAATTGCAAAACCCACCAGGAAAGATTTACCAACGGAATGATTTAACAAGGGGAAGATTTCCCAAGCATGTACTTTTCCAAAAGATGGAATTTATTGTTGATTTGGGATGAGTCAGCAAAGTTATAAATGATTAAACAATAAATCTCACGCTATGTAAAGAATGTGGAATGCAATCATACACCAGTGTTGAGAAGCAACTTTCAACAAATTGCTATCCCTTGGCATCGAGTCATAGACTCGTACAGCATGGAAACAGGCCCTTCAGCCCCCTTGCCCATGCTGACCAACATGCCCCATCTACATGTCCCATTTGCCCGCGTTTGGCCCATATCCCTCCAAACCTTTCACATCCTTGTACCTGTGCAAATGTCTTTCAAAAGCTGTTATAGTCCCAGCCTCAACAACCTCTGGCAGCATCTTCCATACACCCACCACTCTCTGAAAAAAAGTTGCCCCTCAGGTTCCAATTAAATCTTTCCCCTCTCACCTTAAATCTCTAGTTCTTGATTCCTCTATTCTAGGTAAAAGATTCCTCTCATGATTTAGTAGCCCTCTAAAATTACCCCACACCCTCCTGCGCACCAAGGAATAATGTCCTAGCCTGCACACTCTCCCTGTAGCTCAGGCCCTGGTGATATTTGAATCCTTGAGAAGTCACTTTACTCTGTAAAAGTGTGGGCTGATAGGCTTGTCGACATCCTTCACTTCCTCAGCATTCATTAGCAGGTAGATGGGTCAATGGATGAATTCATTTGATTTCATGCAACACTCAGATACAATTGGAAAATACTTGACCAGGATTGAAAGGACTGATTAATGACATGGTGGATCCTTCATAACTTCATACGGGATAGGAGCAGAATTAGGCCCATTAAGTCTAGTCTGCCATCCAATCATGGCTGATCTATCTCTCCCCATTCTCCTGCCTTCTCCCCATAACGCCTGACACCCGTACTAATCAAGAATCGTTTTGCAACATACGAGGAATTTGATTTGCCATACAGTCAATAGACAATAGACAATAGACAATAAGTACAGGAGTAGGCCATTCGGCCCCGAGCCAGCACCGCCATTCAATGTGATCATGGCTGATCATCCCCAATCAGTACCCCATTCCTGCCTTCTCCCCATATCCCCTGACTCGCTCTTTAAGAGCCCTATCTAGCTCTCTCTTGAAAGTATCCAGAGAACCTGCCTCTGAGGCAGAGAATTCCACAGACTCACCACTCTGTGAGAAAAAGTGTTTCCACATCTCCGTTCTAAATGGCTTACTCCTTATTCTTAAACTGTGGCCCCTGGTTCTGGACTCCCCCAACATCGGGAACATGTTTTCTGCCAGTAGCTTGTCCAAACCCTTAACAATCTTATATGTTTCAATGAGATTCCCTCTCATCCTTCTAAACTCCAGCGTGAACAAGCCCAGCCACTCCATTCTCTCAGCATATGACAGTCCCGCCATCCCAGGAATTAACCTTGTAGTCATACTAATAAAAAGCAACAGAACACACAAAATACATTTTAACATAAAGGGCCTGTCCCACTTACGTGTCCTTGGCACGCAAATTACGAGACCTCGTCGTCGCGCTGAGGCGCACAGGGCATCGTATGGCCGCACGGTGCCGTTCCCACTGAGAAGCGCAGAGGGGTATGGAGTTGTTTGCGGTATCGCGCGGCGCTCCGGGATTTTGTACTGAACGAAATCTTCGCGCGCCAACGGCCTGTCGTGTAACCGACGGCCAAAGTGCGCGCGACTCTCGCACCGTTGGGCCTCAAGGCGACCACGAGGTCGCGTAATTAGCGTGCCAAGGACACGTAAGTGGGACATGGGCTTAAACATCCACCACAGTGACTCCTCCACATTCCTCACTGTGTTGGAAGGCGAAAAAAGGTTCTCGCGCGGTCGGGGGCCTCGAGTCTTGCGTTGTTGGGGCGACCTTGGCTCCCGTAGCTGGCGGTCGGGCCCTCTGCATCGGGGCGATCAAACTCCCACATCAGGGGGATCTCAGCTGCCACGCGCCGGCTGATCTGACCCCGAGAATCTATCTATCTCTGCCTTAAAAAATATCCATTGACTTGGCCTCCACAGCCTTCTGTGGCAATGAATTCCACAGATTCACCACCGTCTGACTAAAGAAATTCCTCCTCATCTCTTTCCTAAAGGATCGACCTTTAAGTCTGAGGCTGTGACCACTGATCCTAGACTCTCCAACTAGTGGAAACATCCTCCACATGTCCATTCTATCCAGGCCTAGCAGATTAAAAATACACTTCCCCACATAAAGCACCTGCCAAACTATAAAACAAGCAACTGGAGTATATCGGCCGATCCAAACGCTGGCACGGTGATAGTTTCACTGGAGACGTATGCTCAGACCTTTTTGTCCTGGGCCTCCTCTACTGTCACAGTGAGGCCACACACAAAGTGGAGGAACAGCAACTTGTATTCTGCTGGGGTAGCCTACAACCTAGATGTATGAATGTTGATTCCTCTAATCTCACGTAAACCTTGCATTCCCGCCCTCCCCCCTCCCCCACCCTAGTCATCCTACCAATCCCACTGCTCGCATCCCTGTATTCCTTCACTATCACCTCTTTCCCAGCCAACAGTGGACCATTGTGGTCATCTGTTGCCGGCCCTGAATTGTTCTGGCCTTTCACACCTTCAGTTCCCTCCCCTCTAATTTCAGTCCGAAGGGTCCCGACCCGAAACGTCACCTATCTATGTTCTCCACAGATGCTGCCTGACCCGCTGAGTTACTCCAGCACTCTGTGAAACGTCACCTATCTATGTTCTCCACAGATGCTGCCTGACCCGCTGAGTTACTCCAGCACTGTGTGAAACGTCACCTATCCATGTTCTCCACAGATGCTGCCTGACCCGCTGAGTTACTCCAGCACTCTGTGAAACGTCACCTATCCATGTTCTCCACAGATGCTGCCTGACCCGCTGAGTTACTCCAGCACTCTGTGAAACGTCACCTATCCATGTTCTCCACAGATGCTGCCTGACCCGCTGAGTTACTCCAGCACTCTGTGAAACGTCACCTATCCATGTTCTCCACAGATGCTGCCTGACCCGCTGAGTTACTCCAGCACTCTGTGAAACGTCACCTATCCATGTTCTCCACAGATGCTGCCTGACCCGCTGAGATACTCCAGCACTCTGTGAAACGTCACCTATACATGTTCTCCACAGATGCTGCCTGGCCCGCTGTTACTTCAGTACTTTGTATCTATCTTAAACTAAAAGTCTCTTTTGATTGCTGCCACCTCAGGTCCTTCTGAAAGCTACAGAGGAAATGAGAACTAGCAGTCAAAAGCAGTCGGAAATACCTTCCATACAAATAAACCAGACAGATAATATGCTACACGCCAGATATGTTTAGTTTCTAACATCTGTCTGAAGCACTGCAAGACTGCTTAAGTAAATATTATCTGAAAGGTAACATTCTTCTCAGTTTTTTTAAATTAGTTTTAAGTTGTTCCTCACAATTTTCATCACAGTTCCTTTGCTTTGAAAATAATGGAAGGAAATATTGTTGCTGTCGTACATGGAAGTTCACAAATGTCAATTACGTTTCAATTCTCTGCAGAATTGTCAGAAATGCATAAAATCATAGAGTCTTACAGCATGGAAGTGGCCCAACTTGTCCACGCCGACCAACATGTCCCATCTACACTGTAGACAGTCACAAAAAGGAGGAAAGGGGCTGTCCCACTGTACGAGCTCTCCCGAGTTTTAAAAAAATCAAACTCGTGGTAAGTACGTAGAATGTACGTAGCAGGTATGTCGGAGCACGGGACGTCTCATAGCGGCTCATAACGCTAACGGCAGGTACTCGGGAAACGCGGTAAGCTCGTGAAGTATTTTCAACATGTTGAAAAATGTCCACGAGAGCCCCGAGTACCCACGAGCGGCTATTACCGTAATTCTCCGAGTTCGAATCAGGGGAAACTCGGGAGAATTCTTGAATTACCTCGTACAGTGGGGCAGGCCCTTTACTCAGCGGGACAGGCAGCGTCTCTGGAGAGAAGGAATGGCTGACGTTGCGGGTCGAGACCCTTTTTCAGACTGAAGATCTGGTCCCACCTGCCTGCGTTTGGCTCATATCCCTTCAAACCTGTCCTATCCATGCACCTGTCCAAATGTCTTTTAAATGTTGTGATAGAACCTGCCTCAACTACCTCCTCTGGCAGCTTGTTCCATACATCCACCACCCTCTGTGTGAAAAAGTTTCCTATTCGATCTTTTCCCCTCTCAAATGAACGCAGTGTCGTCTGGTTTGTGATGGGCAGTGTGTTGTGTAGTTAGAGTGGGGTGATCAGCATTGCCGACCAAGCTTCCAACCTCATCGTTCCCCAGCCCCGCACGGCACGTTTTTACCTTCTCCCCAAAATCCACAAACCCGGCTCTCCCGGCAGACCCATTGTCTCTGCGTGTTCGTGCCCCACCGAACTCATCTCCACATACCTTGACTCCATCCTATCCCCCTTGGTCAAATCCCTCCCCACCTATGTTCTAGACACCTCAGACACTCTCCGCCGCCTCCGCGCATTCCACTCTCTAGGCCCCCACCCCCTCATCTTCACCATGGACGTCCAGCCACTCTACACCTCCATCCCCCACCAGGATGGCCTCGGAGCCCTCCGGTTCTTCCTCGACCAGAGGAGCAACCTATACCCAGCCACTGACACTCTCCTCCGCTTAGCGGAGTTGGTCCTCACCCTCAACAACTTTACATTTGACTCCTCCCATTTCCTCCAAACACAAGGCGTAGCTATTGGCACACGCATGGGCCCCAGCTACGCCTGCCTCTTTGTCGGGTACGTTGAACAATCCTTGTTCAATACGTACCAGGGCCCCATCCCCGACCTCTACATCCGTTACATTGACGACTGCTTTGGGGCCACCTCCTGCACCCACACACAACTGACTGACTTCATCCACTTCACCACCAACTTCCATCCGGCACTCCAATACACCTGGACCATTTCCGACACTTCCCTACCATTCCTTGACCTCACCATCTCCATCGCAGGGGACAGACTTCTGACCGACATACATTACAAACCCACTGACTCACATGGCTATCTGGACTACACGTCTTCCCACCCTGCCCCCTGTAAAGACTCCATCCCCTACTCCCAATTCCTCCTCCTACGCCGCATCTGTTCCCAGGATGAGACGTTCCACACCAGGGCATCGGAAATGTCCTCGTTCTTCAGGGAACGGGGATTCCCCTCCGCCACTATAGATGAGGCTCGCACCAGGGTCTCATCCATACCCCACAACATTGCTCTCTCTCCCCATCCCCGCACTCGCAACAAGGGCAGAGTCCCCCTAGTCCTCACCTTTCACCCCACCAGCCGGCAAATACATAATCCTCCGCCATTTCCGCCACCTCCAACGTGACCCCACCACTCGCCACAGCTTCCCATCTCCCCCTATGTCTGCCTTCCGCAAAGACCGCTCCCTCCGCAACTCCCTTGTCAATTCTTCCCTTCCCTCCAGTACCACCCCCTCCCAGGGCACTTTCCGTTGCAACCGCAGGAAATGCAACACCTGTCCCTTCACCTCCCCCCTCGACTCCATTCAAGGACCCAAGCAGTCGTACCAGGTGCGACAAAGGTTCACCTGTATCTCCTCCAACCTCATCTACTGCATCCGCTGCTCTAGATGTCAGCTGATTTACATCGGGGAGACTAAGCGGAGGTTGGGCGATCGTTTCGCCGAACACCTCCGCTCAGTCCGCAATAACCTACCTGAACTCCCGGTGGCTCAGCACTTCAACTCCCCCTCCCATTCCCAATCCGACCTCTCTGTCCTGGGTCTCCTCCATTGCCAGAGCGAGCAACACCGGAAATTGGAGGAACAGCACCTCATATTCCGCCTGGGTTGCTTGCGTCCGATGGCATGAACATTGAATTCTCCCAATTTTGCTAGCCCTTGCTGTCTCCTCCCCTTCCTTAACCCTCGAGCTGTCTCCTCCCATCCCCCCGCCCTCGGGCTCCTCCTCCTCCCTTTTTCCTTCCTTCTCCCCCCCACCCCCTATCAGTTTGAAGAAGGGTTTCGGCCCGAAACGTCGCCTATTTCCTTCGCTCCATAGATGCTGCTGCACCCGCTGAGTTTCTCCAGCATTTTTGTGTACCTTGCCAAAGCACAAAATGGGTCAGGCAGCATCCATGGAGGCAATGCTGCCACAGTACTTGAGTTTGTTCATGTATAGTATTATCTGATCTTTTGGATAAAACAAAGCATTTCACGCTACCTTAGTACACATGACTATACTTGCAAATCTAAAGCCAGCTAGACAATGTCGCAGGCTGGGACCCTTCTACACACTCATCAGTCTGCTCTACAATTTCTTGTGTCTATAAACATTTCCAGCACTGAAGCATGTGGCGAGATACAGACGCATTTTGTATATTTGTTTAAGAAAGAACTGCAGATGCTGGAAAAATCGAAGGTAGACAAAAAACTCAGCGGGTGAGGCAGCATCTATGGAGCGAAGGAATAGGCGATGTTTCGGGTCAAGACCCTTCTTCATTTGGTATATTCATCTGTTTGTCAAGGATGGAAATATCAAAGACTAGAGGACCGAGCGTTAGTGAGAGGGGGAAGTGGAATGGGGTTATTTCACACAGAGGTTGAGAGTCCGGAAGGTGCTGCCAGGGGTGGTGGTGGAGGCAGATATGATAGTGGGGTCTAACAGGCTTTTAGATGGGCACATAGATAGGCAGGGAATGGAGGGATACGGATCACGTGCAGGCAGAGGAGATTAGTTCATCTTGGCATCGTGTTCAGCACGGACATTGTGGGTAGAAGGGCCTGATCCTGTGCCGTATAATAAACCCTTGTCATAATGGACGATATGGTGGTGTCAAAAACTGCAGATGCTGGTTAATAAACAAAAGGGCACAGAGTGCTGGAGTAACTCAGCGGGTCAGGCAGCATCGGCACTCTGAGAAACGTCACCCATCCATGTTCTCCACAGATGCTGCCTGACCCGCTGAGTTACTCCAGCACTCTGTGAAACGTCACCTAACCATGTTCTCCACAGATGCTGCCTGACCCGCTGAGTTACTCCAGCACTCTGTGAAACGTCACCTATCCATGTTCTCCACAGATGCTGCCTGACCCGCTGAGTTACTCCAGCACTTTGTGTCCATCTTCAGTGTTAACCAGCCTCTGCAGTTCCGTCCGACACAATGCCTGCACATGATCCATGTCCCTCCAATCCCTACATATCCATGTGCCTATCCACCAGCCTCTTAAACACCACTGTGGTATCTGCCTCCGCCCTCCACCACTGTGGAAAATATCTGCCCCACACATCTCCTTTAAACTTTGCTCCTCTCACCTTAAACCTGTGCCCTCTAGTATTTAATTGTCCATGCGGGGAAATAGATGATGAATGTATTCTATCTATGCATGTTAGTCTGGAGAATGTTTCTCCAGATAGTTTCCCCTTGCAAGAGGTGTGTGTTGTCAGGATCCATGCTGGGAAGTTCGGAATGTCCCCAACAACTCTCACCAACTGCTACAGATGCGCCACAGAAAGCATTTTATCGGGATGCATCGCGGCACGGTTTGGGAACAGCTCCATCCAAGACCGCAAGAAATCGCAGCAAATTGTGGTTGCAGCCCAGACCGTCACACAATCCAACCTCCCTTCCATTGACTCCATCTACACCTCACGCTGCCTCACCTCACCTATCCATGTTCTCCACAGATGCTGCCTGACCCGCTGAGTTACTCCAGCACTCATGTGGCTTTTTTCATCTTCGGTTATAAAGCAGCATCTGCAGTTCCTTTCTCCACATCTACTGATTCATTGATGTCATTGGAACGTACGCAGGCAGCTGGCAGTCAATTTAAGTCATGAGTCAGTTGTCTGAGTGCAGGGTCTGCTTCAGATTCTGAATGGATGTTCTATTGAATTGACCGAGAGGAGCGAGCATCATGTGCTATTAATCACGTTGATACTTTAAAACAAAAGGTAGCCAGCAGCCCTGGCAGTTTCAGCTGGGCCTGGTCCCGAGGGTAATGTCATTAAACGCCAACTCTGACTGGATTAGACACGGAATTCACTTCCGTTCCTCGCGGAATGAGGCAACTCACTGGAACCGCAAGAAATTGCAGCAAATTGTGGACACAGCCCAGACCGTCACACAAACCAACCTCCCTTCCATTGACTCCATCTACCCCTCACGCTGCCTCGGCAAGGCCAGCAGCATCATCAAGGACCAGCCGCACCCTGGCCACTCCCTCTTCTCCCCTCTCCCATCAGGCAAGAGGTACAGAAGTGTGAAAACGCACACCTCCAGATTCAGGGACAGTTTCTTCCCAGCTGTTATCAGGCAACTGAACCATCCTACCACAACCAGAGAGCAGTGCTGAACTACTATCTACCTCATTGGTGACCCTCGGACTATCTTTGATCGGACTTTGGTGGCTTTACCTTGCACTAAACATTATTCCCCCATCATGTATCTGTACACTGTGGACGGCTCGATTGTAATCATGTATTGTCTTTCTGCCGACTGGATAGCATGCAACAAAAGCTTCACTGTACCTCGGTACACGTGACAATAATAATAATAATGGATGGGATTTATATAGCGCCTTTCTAATACTCAAGGCGCTTTACATCGCATTATTCATTCACTCCCCAGTCACACTCGGTGGTGGTAAGCTACTTCTGTAGCCACAGCTGCCCTGGGGCAGACTGACGGAAGCATGGCTGCCAATCTGCGCCTACGGCCCCTCCGACCACCACCAATCACTCACACACATTCACACACAGGCAAAGGTGGGTGAAGTGTCTTGCCCAAGGACACAACGACAGTATGCACTCCAAGCGGGATTCGAACCGGCTACCTTCCGGTTGCCAGCCGAACACTTAGCCCATTGTGCCAACTAAACCAGGGAAGATAGCACAGGGCTGTAGGTGTTTGGTTTCCCTTTACTCCACTTCGGGCCCAACTGCCCGAGTTATTCTCTCCCTTGTCGGAGGGTCAAGCGGCCACCACTCCACTCGAGCGGTTCCCAAGGGAGAAAATACAACAAAAGGGATTCCCCTGGGTTCTAGACCTCGGAATTATGGTGGGATGTGATAAAACGTTGACTTGACTAGAGTGTGCTGATGAGAGAAAACAGAAACCAAGATGGACTCAAAGCAAGTCTAAAATTTACAGGCTTTATTAAACAATGAGAAATCGAATCTCACCAACACTACATAATACGTGGCTAAACTTATGCTTTAAACTAAGACTATGGAAGGAAAACTATCGGGCACGTCGTAAAACTTACTTTACACAATTTTACTTGCAAGTACACCCCCCTTTCCCCTTCTTCTCTCAACCTCTATCCTATTTCGGGAACTTCACCAGGTCACTGGGGTACTTACAGCTAGATTGATGCAGGGTCATGAGCCGTCCAGCATAGCAGAAAGAGAGAGCGAGTTCTGGCTTGACTCCTGCTTTTTATACCCGAGTTTCTCCCTTGAAACCCCCCAGGTGGTCCTCTGGACAAAAGGGTCTTTTGATGATTCCCAGTTTCGATCTGGCATGAACAATAGGCTTCTGATGATAAGGGGTTTGCTGATGTCATGATCCTTCAGCCTGATCGTTATCCCATCGCCTAGATGGGCTCCCATTGTCCCGATGGATGGGTCATCCACGATGGTGATAGGTTTTGCTGTTGGGCTGTTTATTCCCGTCTGCTGAGGCTCGGTTCCTTCCTTTGTGTTTCCAAGATAATCTCGTTATCTCCGTCTCAGCCTTTCCTGCTCACACCATCCGCCTAGCGGTGTAATGCCCAGGCCCACAGACAGGTTCGAAACTGGTTCTTCCTTTGTGGATTGGGGTTTTTTTCCGTTGCAGCCAGCAAATCTGTTTTTAAAAATGTCCATGTCCTTATCCGAGTTCTTCCATAATTTTGGAGGAATTGCCCCAATAACTTACAGGGCCACCGAGTCTGCAGCCCCATTCACAGGGGCTGTCAGCTTTCACACTTCTCCATTCCAATTGAGCTTGAGTGCAGAAGGCTAATGGCGTTTTCTGGACATTTACATCCCCTTATTCCCGGCTGCCCCACACGGCAGCATCTCAGGTGGTCTCCGAGGCAGATGATCTTAACCAGAACCATCACCGTGAAGTATTGAAGGATGCAATGTGTTAGAAGCCATCAGTGTCAAGATCACTGTGTCTCCTCCTGTCTGGCCCAACAGCAGAGGCGCAGCATTCTCGCTCCTTCTTCAACCACAAGTTTAAGGTGGGGGCAAGATTGAATTGGATCCTAAAGGGCACCCTTTTCACACAGAGAGTGGAGGGTATATGGAACGAGCTGCCTGGGACGGAAGTTAAGGCAGCTACTATAACAACATTGAAACTGCAACTTGAAAGATCCAATTACTAAATGCTGGACATACCACTGCTTTCAAATGAATCACTGACTTTAAAAGACTTTCAGCCGAGTTGATATTGTATCTTTGATATCAGATATCAACACAAATGAGCTCTTCCCCATACAAAGCAGCAATGTTCCCATGTGTAAGCTCGGAAAAATTAAATCTAATTCTTATTGTGTTACCTTTGTGATGTCTGCCTCTTTTAGTTAGTTAGTCATCTTAATGAAGGTGCCAAATGTCGGGAAGTGTAGCTGAGGGCAGAGACCATTCTTAGTTTAGTCGGGGACCCTCGTACTATCCTTGATCGGACTTTACTGGCTTTACCTTGCTCTAAACGTTATTCCTTTATCCTGCATCTGTACACTGCAAATGGGCCAATTGTAATCATGTATTGTCTTTCCGCTGACTGGTTAGCACGCAACAAAGGCTTTTCACTGTACCTCGGTACACGTGACAATAAACTAAACTGAAACTTTAGAGATAGAGTTGGAAACAGGCCCTTCGGCCCACCGAGACTGTGCTGACCATCGATCACCCTGTACACTGAGGACAATTTACAATTTTGGAGTGTGGGAGCAAACTGGAGGAAACCCACACAGTCACGGGGAGAAGGTACAAACTCTGTACAGACAGCACCTGAAGTCAGGATGGAAGCCGGGTGCCTGGCGCTGTGAGGCAGCAACTCTACCGCTCTGGTTCAGCTGACTATGTGGGGACACGTGGCTGCTGCATTTTACACAGAAACTTTCATATCTGCAAAATAAGTCAAGGCAGCGCCTTCTGTCCAAGCAGTGAGTGGCTGAGAGCCACAAGTCTTCGTGCAGTGTGGGGCCAGACACTGTGATCACCTTGCCCACCCCCACACAACGCACTGAACTGGCCATTTCTTCATCCCTGTTTACAAAATTCACAGCATGGAGAAAGACTCCTGTGAATGAGTTATACAACAAGTGCTACACTTCAAAGCATTTTGCAAGTGTTGGCCTTTATCAGGATGTAAGTTTGCATCATGTGAAAGTGCAAGGCGTCAAAGATGGGAACATAGAATGTAGAGCATTGAACATAGAACAACTGTACAGCACAGGAACAGGCCCTTCGGCCCAACAATGTCCATGCCGAACATGATGCCAAGTTCCACTCATCTCCTCAGTGATCCATATCCCTCCATTCCCTATATATCCATGTGCCTATCCGAAAGCCTCGTAAACACCACTATCATATCTGCCTCCACCACCACCCCTGGCAGCGCGTTCCAGGCACCCACCACCCTCTGTGTAAAACACTTGCCCCGCACATCACCTTTACACTTTCCCCTCTCACCTTACAGCTATGGCCTCTAGGTTTAGACATTTCCACCCAGGGAAAAATGTTGAGATTGTCTACCATATCTATGCCTCACAATGTTATATGCTTCTATCAGGTCTCCCTGCAACCTCTCCCTGTAGCTGAAGCCCTCTAATACAGGCACCCTCTCCAAAGCCTCCACATCCTTCCTGTAATGGGGCGACCAGAACTGCGCGCAATACTCCAACTGCGGCCTCACCAAAGTCCTATAGATCTGCGTCGTGACTTTGCGACTCTTATACTCACTGCCCCGACCGATGAGGCAAGCATATCTTACACCTTCTTTACCACTCGATCTACTTGTGTTGCCACTTTCAGGGAGCTATGTACTTGGATGCCAGGATCTCTCTGTACATCAATGCTGTTGTTCTTGATCCTTGTTTACGTCATTCACTGTGCGGAGAAAGTCTCCCGTGATTCACCAAAGAATTTGCTCCAAGGCAAATTCCTTGTATGTGAATACTTGGCCAATAAACTTAATCATTCATTCATTCAGTTATACAACAAGTGCGACAGAGTGATACAATGTGGAACCAGTCCTTCACGTCCTATCTACACTTGTCCGACCAGCCTGCGTTTGATCCATGTCCCTCCTATCCATGTCCTATCCATGTACCTGTCTAAATGTTTCTTCAATGTTGGGGTAGTCCCAGCCTTGCCGTTGTCCTTCTTTAAGTTTATGAAGATGTAAGCTTGCATCATGTGAAAATGCGCGCCGTGTTTGGTTCAGAAACACTTCAAAGATGGGAACATGGAATGTAGAGCATTGAAAACTGAACATAGAACAGTACAGCACTGGAACAGGCCCTTCGGCCCACAATGTCCGTGCTGAACATGAGGGCAGGACCAAGTCTTATCTGCTTGTACATGATCCATATTCCTCCATTCCAAACACTTCCATGTGCCTATCCAAAAATCTCTTCAATGCCACTATTGTATCAGCCTCCACCAGCACCATTGGCAGCGTGTTCCATGCACACACCACCCTCTGTGTAAAACTTGCCCCCTCTTATATTATAGCTATGCCCTTTGGTGTAGAACATTTCCATCCTGTGTAAAAGGTTCTGACTGTCAACCTGATCTATGCTTCTCAACATGTTACATATTGTCAGGCCTTCCCCCAACATCCGATGCTCCAGAGAAAACAATCCTTCCGGAAGTAAGTTTGGATTTCAAACACAGAATGGAGAAATTTCCTGAGCAGCCATCTAATATTGCTGGCCTTAGAGCTGACAATACTGAAATGATTCTCAAGGAATTTGTGTTGGAGGGATGTGTCTATTAGCACCCTAGCTAAGTCAAGTCAAGTCAAGTTTATTTGCCACATACACATACAAGATGTGCAGTGAAATGAAAGAGGCAATGCCTGCAGATTGTGCAAAAACTACAGAACAGAACAGAACAGAACCAGTATTTACATTTTAGAAAAAAAAAGACACTACACAACAGTAAATGAGTCCCTGGTGAGATCAGAGCTTACAGTCCTGATGGCCTGTGGGAAGAAACTCCGTTTCATCCTCTCTGTTTTCACAGCGTGACAGCGGAGGCGCTTGCCTGGCCGTAGCAGTCCGTTGCTGGGGTGGTAGGGGTCCCCCATAATGTTGCTGGCTCTGGATCTGCACCTCCTGGTGTATAGGTCCTACAGGGGGGCGAGTGTAGTTCCCATAGTACGATCGGCCGAACGCACTACTCTCTGCAGAGCCTTCCTGTCCTGGGCAGAGCTGTTCCCAAACCAGTTTGTGATGTTGCCGGACAAGATGCTTTCTACAGCCCCAGAGTAGAAGCACTGAAGGATCCTCAGAGAGACTCTGAATTTCCTCAGCTGCTTGAGGTGGTAAAGGCGCTGCCTTGCCTTACTCACCAGTGTGGCAGCGTGTGTTGTCCATGTCAGATCCTCTGTGATGTGGACTCCCAGGTAATTAAAGCAGCTCACCCTATCCACAGTAGTCTCATTTATCTCCAGTGGCGTGTACGTCCTCGGATGTTGAGCCTTTCTAAAGTCCACAATCAGCTCCTTAGTTTTAGTGACATTCAAGAGGAGGCTGTTGTCCTGACACCAGAGTGCCAGATCAGCCACCTCCTCCCGATAGGTGTACGTGTCATAGGCTCACAGAGCCACACAGCACAGAAACATGTCCTTTGTCCAACTTGCCCTTGCCAACCAACTTGCCCCATTTGCACCTGCTTGCATTTGACCCCTATCCCACTAAACCTTGCCTATACGTTAGACAATAGGTGCAGGGGTAGGCCATTCGGCCCCTTGAGCCGCCATTCACCCAATCAGTACCCCATTCCTGCCTTCTCCCCATATCCCCTGACTCCGCTACAAATCCCAGTGTCTTTTAAATATTGTTATACTACCTCAACTACCTCCATTAGACTTTACTTTGGAGATACAACACGGAAACGGCAGGGCTGGCCTTAGTTGGTGTAGGGCCCAATTGGGAACAATGTTTGTGAGCCCCAGGTTCTCAGCCAAGGTATGTAGAATCATAGAAATATAAATAAAGTCTATTATAGACTTTATATCTCTATGGTAGAATGGAAAATAATCAAAATATGCGCTTAAAAAGTGCCTGTGACTTAATGGACCAAACAGATCTAAGCTACATTTTAATATAAAATTGCATACATGTAATGCCCCTGTCCCTGAACGGAAACCTCTGGAGACTTTGCGCCCCACCCAATGTTTCCGTGCGGTTCCCGGAGGTTCCCGGAGGTTTTTGTCAGTCTCCCTACCTGCTTCCACTACCTGCAACCTCCGGCAACCACCTGCAACCTCCGGGAACCGCACGGAAACCTTGGGTGGGGCGCAAAGTCTCCAGTGGTTTCCGTTCAGGTTTCCTAAGTGGGACAGGGGCAAACGCCTACAAGTAACAAACAAAATGTGTAGATCACCTCTAAAAAGTACATAGTTACAATACCGTTCAAAAGGGAACTGCAGATGCTGGAATATCGAAGGTACACAAAATTGCTGGGGAAACTCAGCGGGTGCAGCAGCATCTATGGAGCGAAGGAAATAGGCGACGTTTCGGGCCGAAACCCTTCTTCAGACCGAAGAAGGATTTCGGCCCGAAACGTCGCCTATTTCCTTCGCTCCATAGATGCTGCTGCACCCGCTGAGTTTCCCCAGCAATTTTGTGTACCATAGTTACAATACCACTTGTTTTAGTGACTGTTAAATGAAAAAAAAGTAATTTAATTAACTAGATCCTGGCAAACCAATAACTATTGGGGAAAAATCAGTCCAGGCATAACATTTTGGGCTTCTACCCCATCCTAACTTAGTTGTGTGTGTGTTAGTTGTGTGTGTGATAGTTGTCGTGCGTGATGTGTGTGTGTGTTAGTTGTCTGTGCATTATGTATGTGTGTGTGGGAGGGAAGGAGAGAAGGGAGGGAGAGAAGGGGGGAAGGAGAGAAGGGAGGGAAGAAGGGAAGGGAGGGAGAGGGCCGGCGGCGGGAACAGATGCCGGGGTCCAGGCAGACGGGTGTGAGCTGAGGCCGAGGTTTGTAAACGTTGCTCCAACCCCCGGCCCGGCCCTCCCTGTATTCTTCAGCGCGTCTCCCCAGGGAGAGAGAGAGGGGGGGAGCCGGGGCTGTGTGCGTGAAGCACGGCTACTGGAGGGGCGGGAGCGCTGCCCCGGGACTGTGAGGGAACGACCCACCTCCCCCTCTCCCCCTTCTCCATTCACCCTCACACCCCCCTCCCCATCTACCCATTTCTTCCCCCTCCACCCCTCTGCTCTCTCTCCACCCCACTCACCATCTGGGGTAGATCTACCTGAGCCGAGAGTAGATTACTCTAGCGCGGGGCCCAATTTGGAGCAATTGGTCCAATTGGCTTAAGGCCGGCCCTGGGAAACAGTCCCACTTAGTCCCACTCTCCCACTAGTGGAAACATCCTCTCCACATCCACTCTATCCAGGCCTTTCACTATTCGGTAAGTTTCACTGAGGTCCCTCCCTCAACCTTCTAAACTCCAGCGAGTACAGGCCCAGTGCCGACATAGGCAGGGAGACAGTTAAATGCTCAAGCAGGCTTAAGAGACCAGAGTGAATTTTCTTGAGCTGTATTACATTTGCATTGAAATTAGTTGCCATGGAAAATTTTAAACCTTTCCATACAAAAATAAAGTTTGACTAATGACTGATTAGCAAGCTGCTGTTTGGTTTATCTTAACTTTGCAATTTAAAATGAGTGTTGTAGTTAACTTTACACTGCAGGGAATGAAAAGTGTGTGGGAACTTAACTCTTCAGTGTACTCCCCTTCCCATTCGCACACTGACCTCTCTGTCCTGGGTCTCCTCAATTGGCAGAGTGAGGCCCAGCGCAAATTGTAGGAATAGCACCTCATATTCCACTCAATGTTCACGCATAGACCCTTCGAGCGAGCACCGCCATTCAATGGGATCATAGCTGATCATCCCCAATCAGTACCCCGTTCCTGCCTTCTCCCCATATCCCCTGGCTCTGCTATTTTTAAGAGCCCTATCTAGCTCTCTCTTGAAAGCATCCAGAGAACCTGCCTCCACCGCCCGCTGAGGCAGAGAATTCCACAGACACCACTCTCTGTGAGAAAAAGTGTTTCCTCATCTCCGTTCGAAATGGCTTACTCCTTATCCTTAAACTTGTGGCCCCTGGTTCTGGACTCCCCCAACATCGGGAACGTGTTTTCTGCCTCTAGTGTGTCCAAGACCTTAACAATCTTATATGTTTCAATGAGATATCCTCTCATCCTTCTAAACTCCAGAGTGTACAAGCCCAGCCGTTCCATTGTCTCAGAATATGACAGTCCCGCCAGCCCGGGAATTAACCTTGTAAACCTACGCTGCATTCCCTCAATAGCAAGAATGTCCTTCCTCAAATTAGGGGGCCAAAACTGCACACAATACTCCAGGTGTGGTCTCACTAGGGCCCTGTACAACTGCAGAAGGACCTCTTTGCTCCTATATTCGATTCCTCTTGTTATAAAGGCATGTAGTCCATCCATCACAGAGAATGCCTACAAGTCCTTGGTCAGGCCCAGATTGGAGTATTGTGGAGCCGTATGGGATCCTTTCACCAACAACAACATCACCCTGGAGAAAGTACAACATCGAGCAGCCCGCTTTGTATGTAATGACTACAAGCGCAAATCAAGCGTGAATAATATGCTGACTTCTCTCGGATGGGATGCCCTAGAGCTCGGCAGCATCAGGCTAAGACATATTGCAATTTACAAGGAGATTCACAAAATCATGTCATCAAATGTCCCGTCATCCCAGAGCACCAACTGCCAAGAAACAAGACAAAATAACGGTCCCCACATCATCAACTCGCTAAATGTCAATCAACCTTGCTACTAATATTCCCTTTACCCAAGGACGATAAGGGAATGGAATATGTTAGCCATGATCACATTGAATGGCGGTGCTGGCTCGAAGGGCCGAATGGCCTACTCCTGCACCTATTGTCTATTGTCTGACAAGATGGGCTGAAGGGCCTATGCTGCACCGTTCTATAACTCTCTGACTCTCAATCCTGTATTCCAACAAGGGGTTAAGGCAGAAATGTAATATTTAGCCTTTATCCTTTCAGAAATTTGTGACTTAGTTGTGAATTAAAAAGGCCTAAGCTGTTCATGAACCAGCAAGCACATAAACACTAACTGCTGAGGGATTTGATGGAGAAATTAATTCCTCTGATGAACAAGTCCAGGGAAGTGGAACATAACCTCAGCATCTCGACGAGAGTGTCAGTGGAATGAGAGGGGTCACATCTTTATACAAGAATTTTCATAAATCTACAGCTTCCTTCTGCCAAAGTACTTGATAGTGTAGCTTTATAATATAGTTTATCATTTCATAGGTGATAGGAGCAATAGACAATAGACAATAGGCAATAGGTGCAGGAGTAGGCCATTCTACCCTTCAAGCCAGCACCGCCAATCAATGTGATCATGGCTGATCATCCCCAATCTGTACCCCGTTCCTGCCTTCTCCCTATATCCCCTGACTGCTATCTTTAAGAGCCCTATCTAGCTCTCTCTTGAAAGTATCCAGAGAACCGGCCTCCGCCACTCTCTGAGGCAGAGAATTCCACAGACTCACAACTCTCTGTATGAAAAAGTGTTTGCTCATCTCCGTTCTAAATGGCTTAGGTCATTTGACCATCGTCAACTTCACCATTCAATCGCGGCTGATCTATCTCTCCCTCTCAACCCCATTCTCCTGCCTTCTCCCCATAACCCCATACACCCGTACTGATCAACAATCTGTCAATTTCCACCTTAAAAAAATCCATTGACTCGGCCTCCACAGCCGTCTGTGGCAATGAATTCGACAGATTCACCACCCACTGACTAAAGATTTCCTCCTCATCTAATTTCTGAAGGTATGTCCTTTTATTCTGAGGTTGTACCCTCTGGTCCTAGACTCTCCCACTAGTGGAAACATCCTCTCCTCATCCACTCTATCCAGGCCTTTCAATGAGGTAAGTTTCAATGAGGACCCCCCTCATTCTAAACTCCAGCGAGTCTAGGCCCGGGGCCATCAAACACTTATCATATGTTAACCCACTAATTTCTGAGATTATTCTTAGTTAGTTTATTCTCATGTGTACTGAGGAACAGTGAAAAGCTTTTTGTTGCGTGCTATCCAGTCAGCGGAAAGGCTGTACATGATTACAATCGAGCCGTCCACAGTGTACAGACACAGGATAAAGGGAATAACGTTTAGTGCAAGGTAAAGCCCAGTAAGGTCCGATTAAAGATAGTCCAAGAGCCTCTAATGTGATAGAAGGTAGTTCAGCACTGCTTTCTAGTTGTGGTAGGATGGTTCAGTTGCCTGATAACAGCTGGGTAGAAACTGTCCGTGAATCTGGAGGTATGCGTTTTCACACTTGACCAGTGTGAGACTGGTCCTTGAGGCTCGGCCAATGGAAAACCTAAAGATTGTCACTGTACAGTCCAGGTAACAAGTGACCAAGACTGGTAAATAAGGTTAGAGTCATAGAGTCATAGTGTGGAAACAGGCCCTTCAGCCCATCTTGTCCATGCTGCCCATAATGTCCCATCTACACACGTCCCACCTGCCCACGTTTGGCCCATCTTCCTCTAAACCTGTCCTATCCTGTGCCTGTGTAAATGCATTCCATGTCGGCTTGGAGCAGGAGGTGGGCAGTGGAACGCTAACCTCCCCACTGGTCTCAGGTCTGTCTGTACCAACGCTCACTGAGGCAGACGTATGCTCAGTCTTTCTGAGAGATAATCTGTGGAAAGCAACAGGCCCAGATGTAGTCCCAAGTCATAGAGTCATAGAGTGTGGAAACAGGCCCTTCAGCCCAACTTGCCCATGCTCACCTATTTACCCTTGTTATACCCTTTATCCTGTATCTGTACCTTGTGAACGGCTCGATTGTAATCATGTATTGTCTTTCCGCTGACTGGTTAGCACACAACAAAAGCTTTTGGGCTTGTACACTCTGGAGTTTAGAAGGATGAGAGCGGATCTTATTGAAACAAATAAGATTGTTAAGGGTTTGGACACGCTAGAGGCTGTTGGGGGAGTCCACAACCAGGGGCCACAGTTTAAGAATAAGGAGTAAGCCATTTAGAACGGAGATGAGGAAACACTTTCTCACACAGAGAGTGGTGAGTCTGTGGAATTCTCTGCCTCAGAGGGCAGTGGAGGCAGGTTCTCTGGAGGCTTTCAAGAGCTAGATAGGGTTCTTAAAGATAGCGGAGTCAGGGGACATGGGAAGAAGGCAGGAACGGGGTACTGATTGTGGATGATCAGCCATGATCACATTGAATGGCGGTGCTGGCTCGAAGGACGGAATGGCCTATTCCTGCACCTATTGTCTATTGTCTATTGTCTATTTTCACTGTACCTCAGTACACGTGACAATGAACTAAACTAAACTAAACTAAACTAGTCCCACCTGCCAACGTTTGGGCCATATCCCTCTAAACCTATCCCATCTAAGTGCCTGTCAGAATCTGTCATAAACATTATGACCATACCTGCCTGAACTACCTCCTGTGGCAGCTCGTTCCACAACCCACCACCCTTTGTGTACCAGGTTAATCTTATTAAATCTTTCCCTCCTCGCCTTAAACCTATGTCCCCTGCTTCTCGATTGCCCTATAGTGCGCAAAGACTGTGCATCTACCCGATCTATTCCTCTCATGACACCTCTATAAGATTTCCCCTCATCCTCCTGCGCTCCAGGAACAGAGGCCCGGCCTACTCAACCTCTCCCTGTAGCTCACACCCTCGAGTTCTCATAAATCTTCCCTACACTCTTTCCAGCTGGACAACATCTTTCCTATAACATGGTGCCCAGAACTGAACGTAATATTCTAAATTCAGTCTCACCAACGTCTTATACAACTGCAACATGACCTCCCAACTTCTATACTCAATACTCTGACTGATGAAGGCCAAAGTACCAAAAGCCTTTTTGACCACCTTATCTACCTGTGATTCCACCTTCAAGGAACCATGCACCTGTACTCCTAGATCCCTCTGCTCTACAACACTTCCTAGAGGCCTATCATTCACTGTGTAGGTCCTGCCCTTGTTAGATTTCCCAAAAAGTATTTATCTGTATTCTCTGTACTGCGACTGATGAAGGCTCATGTGCCGTTCGGCCCATCTACCTGTGATGACCTATGTACTTATACTTCTAGATCCCTCAGATCTACAGCACTCCAGTTCAGTTCAGTTCAGTTTAGTTTATTGTCACGTGTACCGAGGTACAGTAAAAAGCTTTTGTTGCGTGCTAACCAGTCAGCGGAAAGACAACACATGATTACAATCGAGCCGTTCACAGTGTACATGATAAGTGAATAACGTTTAGTGCAAGGTAAAGCCAGCAAAGTCGGATCAAGGATAGTCCGAGTGTCCATGGACCTACGTTCAGTCAGGGAGTGGCTCTTGGGAATAAATGCTCAGTAACATTTTCAGCTCCATGGATAACTTGGGGCGGCACGGTGGTGCAGTGGGTCGAGTTGCTGCCTCACAGCGTCAGAGACCTGGTTCCATCCTGACTACGGGTGCTGTCTGTACGGAGTTTGGACGTTCTCCCTGTGACCTGTGTGGGTTTTCTCCGGGTGCTCCGGTTTCCTCCCACACTCCAAAGACGTACAGAGTTGTAGGCTAATTGGCTTGGTATCAGTGTAAATGATCCCTAGTGTGTGTAGGATAGTGTTAGTGTGTGGGGATCGCTGGTCAATAGACAATAGACAGTAGACAATAGGTGCAGCAGTAGGCCATTCGGCCCTTCGAGCCAGCACCGCCATTCAATGTGATCATGGCTAATCATCCCCAATCAGTACCCTGGCATGGTCGGCGTGGACACGATGGGCCGAAGGGCCTGTTTCTGTGGTGTATCTCGAAACTAAACTAAACTAAAGTGCAAGTTGACGTTGAGAAGGGGTTGCGGATAATAAAGCAATGTTTGTGGTTACGGCAACAAATTACAGCCCAGCTTCAACTGATTTTGGATGGAATGTTGTTTTCTGCCTTTTCAATGAATCTTCTCAATGTCATCGATGGTCGGGGATCACGGGGCAATGAAGTCAGGCATGAGAAGTGGAAGGAGATTTCAATGAGGGCCTGTTAGTATCTGCTCACATTACATGGTTCAACCTAATGATGAGTGCCGTGCTGGAACATTCTGCTTTCATCTCTTGCTGCAGTGGGCCTTTGTTGAGCCAAACATGCGCCCTGCTGAATTCATGGCATAGATTTGATGAAAACAAGCTGGATGCAAATTCACCGTGACAGCGTGAAACTGAACCAGAACAAGTAGCCTTCAAGGCTGACTGGCTGCCCTACAATTCCATGCCCCCCACCCCCCCACTGACTGGCGGTGACTGACAAGGGGCACTCACACCCTCCTGTGCAGCAACAGAGGGAGGTGAACACTTCACCAGTGAGACTCATTGTTCAGCTTTATTGTCACGTGTACAGAGGTACAGTGAACAGCTTTGTTTTGCATTCTATCCAATCTGATCAGATAATACTACACGTAAATTAAGTTAAACTCAAATATTAAGTATAGACAATAGACCATTGGTGCAGGAGGCGGCCATTCGGCCCTTCAAGCTAGCACCACCATTCAATGTGATCATGGCTTTAGTTTAAGGTAGACACAACATGCTGGAGTAACTCAGCGGGACAGGCAGCATCTCTGGAGAGAAGGAATGGGTGGCGTTTCAGACTCAGTCTGAAGGGTCACAACCTGAAACGTCACCCATTCTTTCTCTCCAGAGAAGCTGCCTGTCCCGCTAAGTTACTCCAGCCTGTTGTGTCTATCTTTGGTGTAAACCAGCATCTGCAGTTCATTCCTACTGAGGTACAGTGTAAAGGGCCTGTCCTACTTGGAGATTTATTCGGCGACTCAGGGTCGCCAAAAGAGTTTGAACATTTGAAAAACCAGCGGCGACACAAAAAAAATGTTGTGGCACTTGAAAAATCTCCGCGCATCAATACGTTATCACGCCGCGTCACGCTGCATAACGCTGCAAAATTATAAGTGACCTGATAAGTCAGTCAATGATGCCGGCAGTTACCGAAAAAATCGGCTAGTGGGACAGGCCCTTAAAGCTTTTTGTTAAGTGCAATCAAGTCAATGGAAAGACTATACATGATTACAATCGAGCCGTCTACAGTTGGTAGAGCAAAGGGGGAGATACAGTGCAGAATATAGTTCTCAGCATTGTAGCGCATCAGTTCCACAGACAAAGTCCAATGTCCGCAATGGGGTAGAGGTGAATCGGACAGTACCCCAGCTTATGGAAGGATCATTCAGAAGCCTGATAACAGAGGGGAAGAAACTGTTCCTGAGTCTGGTGGTGCGCGCTTTCAAGCTTCTGTACCTTCTGCCAGACGGGAGCGGGGAGAAGAAGGAATGACCGGGGTGGGACAAGTCGTTGATGATGTCTGCTGAAAGCCTGTCTCACAATATGACTGAATTAGGTGGCTGTTCCGTTCTGCAAAAACCGAGAACTAATTTGGAATAAGACAGCGTCTGGCATCAAATCCATGGGCTTGTTGTGTTGGTGAAAGTTTAGACCAGAAGCAATTTGACATGAAACATTTCAGGTGCAAAAATATTACAGATTTGCAAAGCTGATAAATCTCTCCTGTACTGAAACCTTTGTCCTGTCATCTATGCCCAACCCCCACGCCTCCCAACCAAGTCCCTTTGATTTGACGGAACTCCTTTTTACCCGAGCCTTTACTCAAACCTATCTCTCTTACAGTTTTCTGTGTCATTTGCAGTTGGCCTCTAAGCAACAGAATTGTCACAGAGAACACCTGGAGTTGGGATCTGCCGCAGTTCAGGGGGAGTGTCTGATCTACAAACCTCCGCCTCACTCACAAACCAACGTGTCAACATCTTGTGGCACACTGGACCACTCGCCGGCTCAGGAATTTACTCTTTTGTTAGCTTTGTAAGTGAGAGAAGAAAAGAGAAATACATTCAAAGGCACACGTTGCTGACTGAGACCGCTACAAAAGTCAGCGTTAATCTGGTTTGCCCATCGCACTATCAGAATTAGTTTTAGTTTTAGAGAAACGGGCCCTTCAGCAAAGCAAGTCCGCGCCAACCAGCGATCCCCGCACACTAACACTATCCTACACACACTAGGGGCAATTTACACTTATACCAAGCCAATTAATCTACAAACCTGCACGTCTTTGGAGTGTGGGAGGAAACCGAAGATCTCGGAGAAAACCCACGCAGGTCAGAGGGAGAACGTACAAACTTTAATAATAATAATAATAAATTTTATTTATTGGGCGCCTTTCAGACATCTCAAGGACACCTTACATAGGTTAACAGGAAATATAAACATATAATCAGAATAAAATAAATAATAAAGACATCACAGAAACACAAATTAAAAACAGAATTCAGTCCAAAAACAAAAATCAAAAACACAATGTGAAGAGAGAGCAGCGGCAACTAAAGCGCGCCAGCGTCCACTCTCTCTTCACGGCAGCCATCTTGGACAAAGACTAACAGGATTACCTTACAGACAAAAAATCATCCCCCCACAATGGACACCACTGTGGGGGAAGGCACAATGTCCAGTCCCTATCCCAAGTTCACCCCATAGTCAAGCCTATTGAGGCCACCGCAATTGCCTCTACGGAGGCCCAATGTTCATGGCCGTTCTCATCGGGTGGTCTCTGTACAGACAAGCACCCGTAGTCGGAATCGAACCCGCGTCTCTGGCGCTGAAAGCGCTGTTATGCCCCTGTCCCACTTAGGAAACCTGAACGGATACCTCTGGAGACTTTTCGCCGCACCCAAGGTTTCCGTGCGGTTCCCGGAGGTTCCCGGAGGTTTTTGTCAGTCTCCCTACCTGCTTCCACTACCTGCAACCTCCAGCAACCACCTGCAACCTCCGGGAACCGCACGGAAACCTTGGGTGGGGCTCAAAGTCTCCAGAGGTTTCCGTTCAGGTTTCCTAAGTGGGACAGGGGCACAAGGCAGCGACTCTACCCCTGCGCCACCATGAACAATTAGTGGTCATAATCTCCGTGGCATTGAAGCCATGATGATGGCAGGCGGCCAGGTTAGAAACACATTCAACAGTTGCTCTTTACTGAAATGAAGGCAGCTTTGCTCAAGTGATGAACAAGTGAAGAATATTCTTAGGATCGGAGAGTGATGGAGTTGTATAGCACGCAAACAGGCCTCCTCGCAGACCAAGATGTCCCATTAACACGTCCCACCTAACCACACTTGGCCCATACCCCTCTGAACTTGTCCTATTCATGCTATTGAGGGGAGCGTAGGTTCACGAGATTAATTCCCGGGATGGCGGGACTATCATATGTTGATAGAATGGAGCGGCTGGGCTTGTATACTCTGGAATTTAAAAGGATGAGAGGGGATCTTATTGAAACAAATAAGATTATTAAAGGTTCGGGCACGCTAGAGGCAGGAAACATGTTCCCGATGTTGGGGGAGTCCAGAACCAGGGGCCACAGTTTAAGAATAAGGGGTAAGCCATTTAGAACGGAGACGAGGAAACACTTTTTCACACAGAGAGTTGTGAGTCTGTGGAATTCTCTGCCTCAGAGGGCGGTGGAGGCTGGTTCCCCGGATACTTCAAGGGAGAACTAGATAGGGCTCTTAAAGATAGCGGAGTCAGGTCATATGGGGAGAAGGCAGGAACGGGGTACTGATTGTGGATGATCAGCTATGATTATTGAATGGCGGTGCTGGCTCGAAGGGCCGTATGGCCTACTCCTGTACCTATTGTCTATTGTCTATCCATGTACCTGTCCATGTGTCTTTTAAACGTTGCGATAGTTCCTGTCGCAGCTATCTGCTCTGACAGTTCATTCCATATTCACACCATGCTGGAGTGAAAAAGTTGCCCCTCAGGTTCCTATTAAATCTTTCCCCTCTTACCTTAAACTAATGTCCTCTGGTTCTCGACTCCCCTACCCTGGGTGAAAGACTGTATATTTGCCCAATCTATTCCCCTCATGATTTTCACACTTCTGTTGCCAGCACATCATTGAAAAAAATGTTTTTTTGTATCAAAAATAATTGATTTAATTATGATCACGTTACAAAACCAAACCGTGGCAACCTACCCACCACCAGTGTACAAAATCACCCAATAATCTAGACACTACATTTTCAGACAACTATGTTACAACCCGTACAAATCTACTAAAGAACTACTCTACAACTATGTCCCTCTCTAACACCACCCGGGCGCTGACGTAACCCCGGAAAAGGGGCAAGCATCTTGCTCGGGCAAAGCCCTCTTGCCACTGGCGCTGTGACTCGCGGATGGCCAGCTTTGAGGGCGGCACGGTGGTGCAATGGTAAAGTTGCTGCATCACAGCGCCAGAGACGCGAGTTCCATCCTGACCACAGGTGCTGCCCGTACGGAGTTTAGTAAAGGGTCGGAGGGTGGTAAAGAAAGCTTTTGGTATGCTGGCCTTTATAAATCAGAGCATTGAGTATAGAACCTGGGATGTAATGTTAAAATTGTACAAGGCATTGGTGAGACCAAATCTGGAGTATGGTGCACAATTTTGGTCGCCCAATTATAGGAAGGATGTCAACAAAATAGAGAGAGTACAGAGGAGATTTACTAGAATGTTGCCTGGGTTTCAACAACTAAGTTACAGAGAAAGGTTGAATAAGTTAGGTCTTTATTCTCTGGAGCGCAGAAGGTTAAGGGGGGACTTGATAGAGGTCTTTAAAATGATGAGAGGGATAGACAGAGTTGATGTGATCAAGCTTTTCCCTTTGAGAATAGGGAAGATTCAAACAAGAGGACATGACTTCAGAATTAAGGGACAGAAGTTTAGGGGTAACATGAGGGGGAACTTCTTTACTCAGAGAGTGGTAGCGGTGTGGAATGAGCTTCCAGTGGAAGTGGTGGCGGCAGGTTCGTTGGTATCATTTAAAAATAAATTGGATAGGCATATGGATGAGAAGGGAATGGAGGGTTATGGTATGAGTGCAGGCAGGTGGGACTAAGGGAAAAAAGTTGTTCGGCACAGACTTGTAGGGCCGAGATGGCCTGTTTCCGTGCTGTAATTGTTATATGGTTATATGGTTCTCCCTGTGATTTTGTGGGTTTTCTCTAGGTGCTCCGGTTTTCTCCCACACTCCAAAGACGTGCGGGTTTTCAACGTGCAAGTTCATTGGCTTGGTATAAATGTAAATTATCCCTAGTGTGTGTAAGATAGTGCCAGTGCACGGGGATCGCTGGTCGGTGCGGACTCGGTGGGCCGAAGGGCCTGTTTCTGTGCCGTATCTCTAAAGTGTAAAGAATGGCAGATGGATCACACATTGAGGAGATGACACAAAGCACCAGAGATGAGGTTGAGAAGCCTATGGCACAATAAGCAACCTGGATTGGAAGTGCACACTCCACTTGGTGGCACAGAAATTATTGACCACAATAATGAAAAGTAAGTGTTAGTTTGCAGATGATTGAGCTGCAGTGGCTGGGTTCAAAATCCCACTGAATCATCTGTGGAAAATCGTGATCATAATTGTTATTTTATTAGCCGAGTGACCCCACTGCAGAAGTGTCCACGTGGCAGGGCTGGAAACTGGAAGTATCCTGAGCTAATTCTGCTACCACCATCATCTATTGCAAAAAGTGATGGTTCCCACTGATTGTCGCCGGAAGCTTGCGTCCTTGTTCGGGACGGACGATGGCAGCGAGGTCAACATTTGTAACATGGAAGATGGACACCGAAGAAGAAGAAGCCCAGTGTGTTTTGCAACATATAAAGAATTTAATTTGCCATCCGTCACACCAAAAATAGCAACAAGACACACAACTACATAAAATCTAACATAAACATCCACCACAGCAGCTCCACAACATTCCCCACTGTGGTGGAAGGCAATAAAGCCTCATCTTCTTTCCTCCTTTTCTCCCGTGGTCGGGGCAGTTGAACCACCCGCAGTCGGGGCGATCCAAGCTCCCGTGTCGGGGCGATCGAAGCTCTCGGGTTGACGCAGTCAACGCTCCTTCGGCTTGGAGCTCTCGAAGTCGATCCCTAACCACGGACCGCGAGCTCCACGATGTTAAGTCCGCAGGCTCCCGCGGTTAGAGCTTCTGAGGTCGATCCCCAGCCGAACACTTCCACTCGGTCTTCCAAGGCTGAGGGCTGGATCTCCCGGTCGCAACAACTGTTTCGCCTCTCACCCAAACATATAACCTCTGGTTCTTGATTCCCCAACCTGAAAAAAGGCTGTGCATTCACCCAATCTGTTCCTGGTTTTATACAGATCACCCCTCTGCCTCCTGTGCTAAAAAAAAAGAAAAGTTATCACCTGCCCAACCTCTCCTACAAGTCCTAGCAACATCCTTGCAAATTTTCTCTGCGCCCATTGCAGCTTAACAATATCTTGCCTAGAACAGGGTGACCAAAACTGAACACATTGTTCCAAATGCAGTGTCTCCGACGTCTGGTACAATGATCATACAACATCTGCTTCTCTCCCACTATAACAATCACTGAGAGATGCTGCCTGACCCACTGAGTTACTCCAGCACTTTTTGTCCTCTTATGTAAACCAGCACCTGCAGTTCCTTGTGTATACATTGTCCCAACATCTACATTAATTTCCCTGAATGATGAAGGCCAATGTGCAGGAGTAGGCCATTCGGCCCTTTGAGCCAGCACCGCCATTCAATGTGATCATGGCTGACCATCCCCAATCAGTACCCCGTTCCTGCCTTCTCCCCATATCCACTGACTCCGCTATCTTTAAGAGTCCTATCTAGCTCTCTCCTGAAAGTATCCAGAGAACCAGCCTCCACCACCCTCTGAGGCAGAGAATTCCACAGACTCACAACTCTCTGTGTGAAAAAGGGTTTCATCGTCTCCGTTCTAAATGGCTTACCCCTTATTCTTAAACTGTGGCCCCTGGTTCAGGACTCCCCCAACATCGGGAACATGTTTCCTGCCTCTAGCGTGTCCAAACCCTTAATGATCTTATATGTTTCAATGAGATCACCTCTCATCCTTCTAAACTCCCGAGTGTACGAGCCCAGCCGCTCCATTCTATCAGCATATGACAGTCCCGCCATCCCGGAAATGAACCAGGAGCCCTACCATTCGCTGTGAAGGTCCTGCCCTGCTTCCCTTTATATTTCCTGAAGGTGACAGATAACTGAGGTGGAACTCCGTGTGGAAGCATTAACGGTTCACAGAGGGATTGAACCCCTATGGTAAGGACAGGTCAGACTCCAGGTGTTAATACCTGTGGACTTGTTGAGCTGATACCAGGATGCAGTTGTTTAAGAGGGAACTGCAGATGCTGGAAAATCGAAGGTAGACACAAATGCTGGAGAAACTCAGCAGGTGAGGCAGCATCTATGGAGGGAAGGAAATAGGCAACGTTTCGGGTCGAGACCCTTCTTCAGACCGATGCAGTTGGATCTTTTTAAGGAAATATTTTTATTGTTGCCTTGCGCAGAAAAAAGAGCATAGGTTACATTTTGTGTCGTTTGTTTGTTGATGTTATTCATCTCATGATTAGACCGCAGCCAGTACCTTGTTGTCCTATGTTTGGTTCATGTGGGGTAGCTCGATAACTCTGACCATATCCAGTCGCTGTGAAATAATAATAATAATAATAATAATAATAATAATAATAATAGATACTTTATTGATCCCCTCAGGGAAATTCAGATGTCCAGAAGCCCCCAACCAACAAACCCACAGATTCAAAACGAACGCAGACAGAAAATACATAGAATACAATGTGGACACTACCTGAGAGCAATAAATACTTAAAAAGACCAATAATTAACAGTTAAAAATTAAAAATTAAAAATTGCAAAATGCATCCCCCTACAGCCTATATACGTTCATATAGCTACGTTCTACCATGATTGGTATATTTCTGTTAATAATTCAGCTATTTGGCACCATTTGTATTTGTGATGTAAGAGGTGTAACTAAGCACAGATTGCCAGACAAAGATTTACTTCTGCTATGTTACTTATTATTCATGTTGTGCTGAGGTTTGTTTGTGTACATCAAGTGATCTTCAAGACTCCGGAGGTGGTGAATTGTAACTAATGCTTGGTGCTCCCTTGTGACCTGAATGGTTTTATTATCTTTCCTTTGGGCGCTAGATTACTTTTCTTTATTTTGACTTTAGAGATACAGTGTGGAAACAGGCCCTTCTGCCCATCGACCCCGTGCCGACCAGCGATCACCCCGTACATAAGCACTATCCTACACGTTAGGGACAATTTACAGAAGCCAATTAACCTACAAACCTGTACGTCTTTGGAGGAGACCTTATTGAAACTTACCGAATAGTGCAAGGCCTGGATAGAGTGGATGTGGAGAGGATGTTTCCACTAGTGGGAGAGTCTAGGACCAGAGGGCACAGCCTCAGAATTAAAGGACGTTCCTTTTGAAAGGAAATGAGGAGGAATTTATTTCATCAGAGGGCGGTGAATCTGTGGAATTCATTGCCACAGACGGCTGTGCAGGCCATCAATGGATATTTGTAAGGCAGTGATTGACAGATTCTAGATTAGTACGGGTGTCAGGGGTTATGGGGAAAAGACAGGAGAATGGGGTTGAGAGAAATAGATAGATCAGCCGTGATTGAATGGTGGAGGAGACTTGATGGACCGAATGGGTTAATTCTGCTGCTAGAACCTATGAGTGTGGGAGAAAAACGGAGCACCCGGAGAAAACCCATGCGGTCACGGGGAGAATGTACAAACTCCGTGCAGACAGCACCTGTAGTCAGGATTGAACCCGGGTCTCTGGCGCTGTGAGGCAGCAACTCTACCGCTGCGCCACCGTGCCAGCCTGGTCTGCTGGGGTTTGTGTAAGTCAAGTTCAAGACTCTGGAGGTGGTGAATTGTGATTTAGATTTAGCAGCTGCTTGTGAACGGTCTGTTGTCTTTCCGTAGGCCGTCAGTTCACAGTTTAATTATCATTGCTCAGTGGGTTGTGGATTTGCTGATTTTAATTTTATGAATCTGCGTTGCAAAGCTTTTACAGAACAAATGCAGCATTTTAGCACCGTTTTACTGAGAAAAAATAGAACACATATTTTTCCTACGTAAACCATAGACTTACAACATTTTCACAAACCACTTGCACTTTGTCCGTCAAGGCCTGTGTCTCCAGCTCTCTGCCCCCTCCTCCATCAGTCAGAAGAAGTAAGTAAGTTTATTGGCCATGTATTCACATACAAGGAATTTGCCTTGGTGCTCCGCGCACAAGTAACAACATGACATACAGTGACAGTTATGAATTACTCAGAAAACAGTAAACATTAATAATAATAAATCATTAATGATAAAACACCATTGATCAAGCATGTGAACCAACAAAATACCAGATCAAAGGGAGGCTACAGATTTTTGGCTGTTGAGTAGAGCAACTACTCGTGGATAAAAACTGTTTTTATGTCTGTGGCAGCTTTGACAATCCGGAGTCGCCTTCTAGAGGTAAGTGATTCAAAGAGTTTGTGGCCAGGATGAGAGGAATCAGAGATGATCTTGCCCGCTCGCTTCCTGGCCCTTGCAGGGTGCTGACCCAACATACCATCAGTCCATTGTCCCCACAGATGCTGCCTGACCTGCAGAGTTCTTCCAGCACTTTGTGTTTTGCTCAAGATTCTGCAGATCCTTGTGTCGTGATTTTTTTCCCTGTGTTGTCATGAGTACGGCTGCAAACTGGATATTTGTTCATGATTTAATGACATGCTTGTTAGGCCTTCTCTTCCATTTACAAATTCCAAGTGTGATCTTTCACTTTCATGTCATCTATTACTTTTAAAGTATTCATAGTTCCCAAATCTCTTCTTGCTGCTGGGATTTGGCCAAATCAATGGATATTTTTAAGGCGGAGATAGATTTTTGATTAGTACGGGTGTCAGGGGTTACGGGGAGAAGGCAGGAGAATGGGGTTAGGAGGGAGAGATAGATTAGCCATGATTGAATGTCAGAATAGACTTGATGGGCTGAATGGCCTTTTTCTGCTCCTATCACTTATGGATATAGAACAACATGGGAACAGGCCCTGACCCTCACAGTTTGTGCAGAACATGATGGCTGATCTCATCGGCCTG
Organism: Amblyraja radiata; assembly: GCF_010909765.2. NCBI lineage: Eukaryota > Metazoa > Chordata > Chondrichthyes > Rajiformes > Rajidae > Amblyraja > Amblyraja radiata. The sequence continues at coordinate 126,166,396 of NC_045958.1, forward strand.
TACATGATTCACATCCCTCTATTCCCTACACTTCCATGCTCCGATCAAAAAGCTGTTCTTGAACCTGGAGGTCACGCTTTTCATGCCCCTGTTTTCATGTCACTGAAAGTAAGCATGCAGGTACAGCAGGCACTGAAGAAAGCCAATGGCATGTTGGCCTTCATAACAGGAGTAGTTGAATTTAGGAGCAAAGAGGTCCTTCTGCAATTGTACAGAGCCCTGGTGGGACCACACCTGGAGTATTGTGTGCAGTTTTGGTCTCCAAATTTGAGGAAGGACATTCTTGCTATTGAGGGAGTGCAGCGTAGGTTCACCAGGTTAATTCCCGGGATGGCGGGACTGTCATGTGCTGAGAGAATGGAGTGGGTGGGCTTATACACTCTGTAGTTTAGGATGAGAGGGAATCTTATTGAAACATATAAGATTATTAAGGGCTTGGACATGCTAGAGGCAAGAAACATGTTCCCGATGCTGGGGGAATCCAGAACCAGGGGCCACAGTTTAAGAATAAGGAGTAAGCTATTTAGAATGGAGATGAGGAAACACTTTTTCACACAGAGAGTTGTGAGTCTGAGGAATTCTCTTCCTCAGAGGGCGATGAAGGGTGGTTCTCTGGATGCTTTCAAGAGAGAGTTAGATAGAGTTCTTAAAGATAGCGGAGTCAGGGGATATGGGGAGAAGGCAGGAACGGGGTACTGATCAGCCATGATCACATTGAATGGCGGTGCTGGCTTGAAGGGCCAAATGGCCTACTCCTGCACCTATTGTCTATTGTATGTTCTTCTTGATGATAGCAGCGAGATAAGAGTGTGGCCAGGGTGGTGTGGCTCTCTGAAGATGCTGGCTGCCTTGTTGAGATAGTTTGATAGTTTTATTTTATTGTCACATGTGCCGAGGTATAGTGAAACGTTTTGTTGCGTGTTGACCAGTCAGCGGAGCAGACAATACATGGTTGCAATCGAGCCATTCACAGTGTACAGAGAGATTTAAAAGTGTACAGCGACTGTAGTGTCTGACTGCAGATCTGCTTCAGTGACTTGAACACAAATAGCCTCCTGAGTTACTCCAGCTTTGTGTGTCTATCTTTAGTTTAAATCTGCATCTGCAGTTCCTTCTTACACAAATTGGTTCTTTGAAGGTCGAGTCGCAGGTGGATAAGGTGGTCATAAAGGCTTTTGGCACTTTGGCCTTCATCTGGCTGTATTGTGGTCATGTTGCAGTTGTATAAGATGTTGGTGAGACCGCATTTAGAATATTGTAGGTAGACAAAAGCGCTGGAGAAACTCAGCAGGTGCAGCAGCATCTATGGAGCGAAGGAAACAGGCAGCGTTTCGGGCCGAAACTCTTCTTCAGACTTTAGAATATTGTGTTCAGTTCTGGGCACCATGTTATAGGAAAGATATTGTCAAGCTTGAAAGGGTTCAGAAAAGATTTACGAGGATGTTGCCAGGACTAGAGGGTGTGAGCTATAGGGAGAGGTTGAGTAGGCTGGATCTCTATTCCATGGATATGGGGTGATCTTATAGAGGTGTATAAAATCATGAGAGGAATAGATCGGGTAGATGCACAGTCTTTTACCCAGAGTAGGGGAATCGAGGACCAGAGGATATAGATTCAAGGTGAAGGGGGAAAGATTTAATAGGAATCTGAGGGGTAACATTTTCACACAAAGGGTGGTGGGTGTATGGAACAAGCTGCCAGAGGAGATAGTTGAGGCTGGGACTATCCTATAGTTTAAAAAACAGTTAGACAGGTACATGGATTGGACAGATTTGGAGGGATATGGACCAAGCGCAGGCAGGTAGTAGCTGGGACATTGTTGGTCTGTGTGGGCAAGTTGGGCGGAAGGGCCTGTTTCCACACTGTATCACTCTGTGACTCTATGACTCGAGCATCCTAGGTTGGATGCTAGGACCTTGACTTTGTTGATGTTGGCTTTCCACAGATGCTGCCTGACCTGCCGAGTGTTTCCAGCATTCCTCGTTCCTCTCACCATTGACCCCGTCCACCCATGCTAGTTGCCTGCTTTGAGCCTGCCCTCATTGTGTTCGAGTGCTAAGTAGATGACAGAATGAAGTTGAGGCCTGCAGGGGCCAGAACAGCTCATCAGGTCTAAATCCCCCTTTATGAGTTGAAACGTAATATTGAAAAGATGTGACCCTTTCCTGGTGGTTTACAGCACGGCTCTCTGTGAAGTAGCGGAGAAAACAGGGTGGTGAATTGTAAAGCGGTTAGTGCAGAGAGAGAGGTGATTTGGTGCAGCAGTCGGTGCCTGCCCGCCCATGACAGAACCAAAGCAGTCGCTCATGGCCAGGAAACTTCTGCAATGTCAGTGTCACGAGCACGAGCTGAAAGACACAGATCCGTCGCACTTTGTTTGTCAATGGAAGATGCTGACAAAGTGTCCTGTGTTCTCTCACCACGCTCCTGTCTCAGAGTTTATACACTTTATCCACTCACAGCCGTGTTTTCCATGACATCTACAACTGGGATCATCTTTGTACCGTATCATTAATTTCACTACGGACTTCCGTATTGCAATGTCATGGCTTCTGAGTATTACAATAGACATAGGTGCAGGAGTAGGCCATTTGGCCCTTCGAGCAAGCACTACCATTCAATGTGATCATGGCTGATCATCCACAACCCCATTCCTGCCTTTTCCTCATATCCCTTGACTCCGCTATCTTTAAGAGCTCTATCAAACTCTCTCTTGAAAGCATCCAGAGAACCGGCCTCCACCGCCCTCTGAGGCAGGGAATTCCACAGACTCACCACTCTCTGGGTGAAAATGTTTTTCCTCGTCTCCGTTCTAAATGGCCTACCCCTTATTCTTAAACTGTAGCCCCTGGTTCTGGACTCCCCCAACTTCGGGAACATGTTTCCTGCCTCTAGCGTGTCCAATCCCTTAATATCTTATATGTTTCAAGAAGACACCCTCTCATCCTTCTAAATTCCAGAGTGTACAAGCCCAGCCACTCCATTCTATCAACAGGATCATCAAGTTTGCGGACGACGCGACTGTGGTGGGACTGATAAACAACAACGACGAGTCTGCCTACAGGGATGAAGTCCAAAAACTGACTGTCTGGTGTACCAAAAACAACCTGGTACTCAATCCATCAAAGACAAAAGAGCTGGTCGTTGACTTCAGGAGGAAGAGGAGAGAGGAACCTGCTCCCTTATACATCAAAGGAGACATGGTGGAGAGAGTCACTGGCTTTAAGTTCCTGGGAATAAACATCTCCCAGGACCTCAAATGGCAAATGAACACCGTCACTCTCATGAAGAAGTCACATCAGCGGCTGTATTTCCTGAGGTCTCTGCGGAGAGCAAACGTCTCACAGCCGCTGCTGTTGTCCTTCTATCGATGCGCCGTGGAGAGTATCCTCTCCTATGGAATCCTGGTGTGGTTTGCTAGCTGTACTGTGGCTGAGAGGAGGGCGTTGCAGGGAATTATAAAAATTGCGCAGAACATTACAAACGCCCAACTGCCCTCCTTGGATGACATATACAAGGCCCGATGCTTACGCCGGGCCACAAATATCAAGCAGGACACATCCCACCCTGCCAACCACCTTTTTACTCTGCTACCCTCTGGGAGGCGATTCAGGACTCTGAAGGCTCGCACCGGTAGATTAAAAAATAGTTTCTATCCATGTGCGATAAAAGAGCTAAATTCCAACAGAGAATGCTGGGGAAGCAAAATGTAATTCCAAGAAATGCCGTCAAATTCTTTTAAATTCTTTTAAATTCTTTTAAAATACCTATTCATTTTTTACTAATAAGTGTACATATGTGTTAATGGTTGTCGTGTTTGTATTTTTTTTAACCGGAGGAGATGTAAATAGAATTTTGTTGCACAGTATTGTGCAATGACAATAAACGTATTCATTTATTTGACAGTTCTGCCATCCCGGGGATTAACCTTGTGAACCTACGCTGCACTCCAATATTTACAGTTGATATTTATATTTGTATTGTTGTATTCATTATCAAGGGTCAAAAGCCAAGATTCGAGAGTGTTTTATTGTCCTATGTCCCAGATAGAACAATGAAATTCTTACTTGCAGCGGCACAACAAAATATATAACACAACAGAATTATCAGTGTATTATTGTACTGGCTCGAAGGGCCGATTGGCCTATTCCTGCTCCTATTGTCTATAATAGGCCTCGTGCTGCAGCAAGGAAGAACATCAGTGTTCGTCTGTGGTTACATATCACAATTAAATACTCTTGACTCTAGATTTAAAGCCCTGTCTCACGGTACAAGTTCATTCCAAGAGTTCTCCCGAGTTTGCCCTGATTCAAACTCGGAGATTTACGGTAATGGCCGCTCGTCGGTACTCGGGGCTCTCGTGGACATTTTTCAACATGTTGAAAAATCTTCACGAGTCTTCTCAAGCTTACCTGCCGTTAGCGAGTCTTCCCAAGTACCTGCTGTTAGTGTTACGAGCCGCTAAGAGACGTCCCCGAGCTCCGACGTACCCGCTACGTTCATTCTCCGTGCTTACCACGAGTTTGATTTTTTTTTAACTCGGGAGAGCTCTTGGAATGAACTCGTACCGTGGGGCAGGGCTAATAGTTTACTAGTTTAGAAATAGAGTGCGGAAACAGGACCTTGGGGCCAGCAATCCCCGTACACCAGCACTATCCTACACACTAGGGACAATTTACAATCTTTACCAAAGCCAATTAATCTACAAACCTGCACGTCTTTGGAGTGTGGGTGGAAACCGAATCTCCTGGAGAAAACCCACGCAGGTCACGGGGAAAACATACAAACTCCGTAGAGGCAGCACCCGTAGTCAGGATTGAACCCAGGTCTCTAGCGCTGTGAGGCAGCAACTCTACCGCTGCACCACTGTGCTGCCCTTTGTTGTAATGAAGATGAGGTTCTGCCAACTACCTTCTTGCCACAGATACACCGTAGAGAGCAGCATAATCACGGACCAGTCTCACCCCGATATGTTGGCATCATGTTCAGCATGGACACTATGGGCCGAAGGGCCTGTTGCTGTGCTGTACTGTTCTAGATTCTATGCTCTTTTAACAGTAACTGCCCCTTGAGATTTGTGCATGTGATAGAAGCAGAATGAGGCCATTCGGCCTATAAAGTCTACTCCACCATTCAATCATGCCTGATCTATCTCTCCCTCCTAACCCCATTCTCCTGCCCTCTCCCCATAACCCCTGACATCCAAACTAACCAACTTAATCCCAATGTCAATCCCAGCTTAAAAATATCTGTTGTCACTATAAAAGTGCAAGATATGCAACATCCACAGTGAATGCAGGGAGCTCTAACATTGGTAAGAAAAGCGGAACTAACTCAGCGGGTCAGGCAGCATCACTTGAGAAATGGACTAGGTGATGTTTCTTCAGACTATATGGTTGTGGCACGGTGGCGCAGCGGTAGAGTTGCTGCCTCACAGCGCCAGAGACCCGGGTTCCATCCTGACCACGGGTGCTGTCAGGACAGAGTTTGTATGTTCTCCCCGTGACCTGCGTGGATTTTCTCCGAGATCTGCTGTTTCCTCCCACTTATCTGTGGAATTCTTTGCCACAGAGGGCTGTGGAGGCCAAATCAGTGGATATTTTGAAAGCAGAGATAGATAGATTCTTGATTAGTACGGGTGTCAGAGGTTATGGGGAGAAGGCTATTGAAGGAGCGCAGCTTAGGTTCCCCAGGTTAATTCCCGGGATAGCGGGACTGTGATATGCTGAGAGAGTGGAGCAGCTGGGCTTGTACACTCTGGAGTTTAGAAGGATGAGAGGGGATCTTATTGAAACATATAAGATTATTATGGGTTTGGACACGCTAGAGGCAGGAAACATGTTCCCGATGTTGGGGGTCCAGAACCAGGGGCCACAGTTTACGAATAAGGGGTAAGCCATTTAGAACGGAGATGAGGAAACACTTTTTCTCACAGAGAATGGTGAGTCTGTGGAATTCTCTGCCTCAGAGGGCAGTGGAGGCCAGTTCTCTGGATACTTTCAAGAGAGAGCTAAATAGGGCTCTTAAAGATAGCGGAGTCAGGGGATTTGGGGAGAGGGCAGGAATGGGGTACTGATTGTGAATGATCAGCCAAGTTCATATTGAATGGTGATGCTGGCTCGAAGGGGTGAATGGCCTACTCCTGCACCTATTGTCTATTGTCTATTGTCTAAGGCAGGAGAATGGGGTTAAGAGGGAGAGATAGATCAGCGATGATTGAATGGCGGAGTGGACACGATGGGCCGAATGGCCTAATTCAACATCTATGATCTTATGATCTCCCACACTCCAAAGACGTACAGGTTTGTAGGTTAATTGGCTTGGTATGAATGTAAATTGTCCCTAGTGTGTGTAGGGTAGTGTCAATGTGCGGGGATCGCTTGTAGGTGCAGTCTCGGTGGGCAGAAGGGCCTGTTTACACACTGTGTTTCTAAATTAAACTAAAGTAAAAATAGCTGGAGGGGATTAGCAGGACAGGGAGCGGAGCTGATAACGCAGGACTTGGTGGCTTGTCCCTGCTCCCACTTGTAACTTATGCCGCACATGTGTCGGTCTGCCTGAGGGTGTTATGCTACCAGCCATGCCTGTGCCTTGCACGTGCTGTTTTGATTAGGCATCTGATCCTTAATCAGAAACAGCTCCAGACTCCCTGGGGCTTTTGTGTGCTGAGCTATTGCGGGCTTGCGGCATTGCTGGGAATAACCCAGGGCATTGCTTTCAGGGGGCCGGCCTGGTGTTTGTGTTGAAAGGGCAGTTCAAGCCCCTCACGTCTCCTTCAGGAAATTCCAAGCCGTTAACCTTCCAGGGTCACTCTCTGCGACAGACGGCTTCTCCCCTTCAATACTGACCTCTGATCACTTGCAATCCAAACAAAGCACCAATCCCATCTTCTCATCTGCCTTGGAGCTTAGAAACGATTCCTCAACCACCCCTTCCAACACCCCATCCATCACAATCACTTACACACTTTCCCCACACTTTGTGCAACTTAAGAACATATTTAAAACCAGAAATAGAAACATAGAAACATAGAAAAATAGGTGCAGTTGGCCATTCGGACCTTCCAGCCAGCACCGCCATTCAATCTGATCGTGGCTAATCATCTAAAGTCAGTACCCCGTTTCTGCTTTTTCCCCATATCCCTTGATTCCGTTAGCCCTCAGAGCTAAATCTAACCCTCTCTTGAAAACATCCAGTGAACTGGCCTCCACTGCCTTCTGTGGCAGAGAATTTAACAAATTCACAACTCTCTGGGTGAAAACGTTTTTCTTCATCTCAGTCCTAAATGGCCGACTCCTTATTCTTAAACTGTGACCCCTGGTTCTGGACTCCCCCAACATCGGGAACATTTTTCCTGCATCTAGCCTGTCCAATCCTTTAAGAGTTTTATATGTTTTTATAAGATACCCTCTCATCCTTCTAAATTCCAGTGAATTCCACCCATTCTATCATCATATGTCAGTCCCGCCATCCTGGGAATTAACCTGCTGAACCTACGCTGCACTCCCTCAATAGCAATAATGTCCCTCAAATTAGGAGAACAAAACTGCACACAATGCTCCAGGTGCGGTCTCACCAGGGCCCTGTACAACTGCAGTAGGACCTCCTTGCTCCTAAACTCAAATCCTCTCGTAATGGTCCATTGGCTTTCTTCACTGCCTGCTGTACCTGCATGCTTACTTTCAGTGACTGATGTACAAGCACACCCAGGTCTCGTTGCACCTCCTCTTTCCCTAATCTGACATCATTCAGATAATAATCTGCCTTCCTGTTCTTGCCACCAAAGTGGATAACCTCACATTTATCCACATTATATTGCATCTGCCATAAATCTGCCCACTCACCCAATCTGTCCAAGTCACCCTGCAGCCTCATAGCATCCTCATCGCAGCTCACACTGCCACCCATCTTTAATAGACAATAGACAATAGACAATAGGTGCCGGAATAGGCCATTCGGCCCTTCAAGCCAGCACCGCCATTCAAAGTGATCATGGCTGATCATCCCCAATCAGTACCCCGTTCCTGCCTTCTCCCTATATCCCCTGACTCTGCTATCTTTAAGAGCCCTATCTAGTTCTCTCTTGAAAGCATCCAGAGAACCGGCCTCCACCGCCCTCTGAGGCAGAGAATTCCACAGACTCACCACTCTCTGTGAGAAAAAGTGTTTCCTCATCTCCGTTCTAAACGGCCGACCCCTTATTCTTAAACTGTGGCCCCTGGTTCTGGACTCCCCCAACATCGGGAACATGTTTCCTGCCTCTAGCGTGTCCAAACCCTTAATAATCTTATATGTTTCAATAAGAAACCCTCTCATCCTTCTAAACTCCAGAGTGTACAAGCCCAGCCGCAAACTTGGAGATGTCACATTTAATTCCTTCAGCACTGCTACCAAGTTGGTTGGCCCAATCTATATGTAGCTTAAAGTCACCCAAGATAACTGCTGTACCTTTGCTAATTTCTAATTTCCTGTTTGATGCTGTCCCCAACCTCATGACTGCAGTTTGGTCTGCGTACAACTCTAACAAGCGTTTTCTGCCCATGGCTATTTCGCAGTTCTACCCATACAGATTCTACAGCATCCAAGCTAATGTCTCCCCTCGCTAGTGCATTAATCTCCTCTTTAACCAACAATGCCACCCCATCTCCTCTTCCTTTCTGTCTATCCTTCCTGAATATTGAATACCGCTGCATGTTGAGCCTTGGTCACCCTGGAGCCATGTCTCCGTAATCCCAACTATATCATATTCTTAACTTGCACGCATACTTGTTGACTCTTCCCACCCCCCCACCGTTTAGTTTAAACCTCACCTGCCTGCCAGAATGTCGGTTCCACTCCAATATATTGGTTATCTTTAAAGTTCACATAGGACGTATAAGCACAGGAACAGGCCATTCGGCCCACAATGTCTGTGCCCAACATGATGCCAAGACCAACTCTTATCTACCTGCACGTAAAACTGAATATCCATGTGGCCACCTGAAAAATACACACAGTGTAGTGCTGGAGTAACTCAGCGGGTCAGGCAGCATCTGTGGAGAACATGGATAGGTGACGTTTCACAGAGTGCTGGAGTAACTCAGCGGGTCAGGCAGCATCTGTGGAGAACATGGATAGGTGACGTTTCACAGAGTGCTGGAGTAACTCAGCGGGTCAGGCAGCATCTGTGGAGAACATGGATAGGTGACGTTTCACAGAGTGCTGGAGTAACTCAGCGGGTCAGGCAGCATCTGTGGAGAACATGGATAGGTGACGTTTCACAGAGTGCTGAAGTAACTCAGCGGGTCAGGCAGCATCTGTGGAGAACATGGATAGGTGACGTTTCACAGAGTGCTGGAGTAACTCAGCGGGTCAGGCAGCATCTGTGGAGAACATGGATAGGTGACGTGTTTGGTCGGGACCCTTCTTCTGACCCTCAATCTAAAAGGCTCTTAAACACCACAATGGTATCTTGCTCCACCACCACCCCTGGCAGCGCGTTCCAGGCACCCACCACCCTCTGTATAAAGAACTTGTTCCCCACATTTCCTTTAAACCTTGCCCCTCTCACCTTAAAGCTGTGCCATCTAGTCTTTGACAAAATCTAGTCATCTTAAAAAGTGATCCAAAATTCCATGCCTCCAGCAGCATTCCTGATGAGATGTCATTAGTGTGAAAGCTCCCTCCATAGGTACTCTTTAAACTGCATACTTGTAGAACTTACACCATTTATGTTCTATTTTATTTTGTTATTTCACATTTAATATACTGTTCCTCAGCCCACATTAATCTCCTCACCAAACTTCATTCCTGCTGTAAAAGGTGGAGAGAAGGTTTACGATTATGTTGCCAGGACTCGAGGGCCTGAGCTACAGGGGGAAGGTGGGCGGGCTGGCTCTTTACTCCACGCTGCTTAGGAGGGTGAGGAGTGATCTTATGGAGGTGTATAAAATCACTAGAGTAGGTAGTGTGATTGCACACTTATGCCCCGTACAATGAGCCTCAGGAGTTTGTGGGTGAGAAGAAACTGCAGTTGCAGGTTTAAACCAAAGATGGACACAAAAAGCTGGAGTAACTCAGCGGGACAGGCAGCATCTGTGGAGAGAAGGAATGGGTGACCCTTTTCTCCAGAGATGCTGCCTGACCTGTTGAGTTATTCCAAAGTAGACAAAAGTGCTGGAGAAACTCAGCGGGTGCAGCAGCATCTATGGAGCGAAGGAAATAGGCAACGTTTCGGGCCGAAACCCTTCTTCAGACACTCTGTGTTTGCTCGAGTTTCCAGCATCTGCAGTTCTTTGTGTGTCTAAAGCTGCACAAGACCCCGGCCATGCTCTAATCTCGCTGCTACCAGTGGGATGAAGGTACAGGAGCCTGAAAACCGTGACTTCCAGGTTCAAGAACAGCTTCTTCCCAAAATCCATCAAACACTGAACAACACTAACCTCAGCAACTGTCACCTTCTGTGGACTGTGTGTATGGGTCATAACTTCTAGCAGCGGATTGAGGCCATTTGGCCCACTATAAAATTGTCCAACTTCCAGTATAGTCCCTGGCGGACTCTTGGGAAGATACAAGGTAGAAGGTACAAGTCTTTCAATCATGGCTGATCTATCTCAACCCCATTCTCCTGCCTTCTCCCCATAACCCCTGACACCCGCACTAATCATATCTGTCAATCTCTGCCATAAAAATACCCAATTACTTGGCCTCCACAGCCGTCTGTGGCAATGAATTCCACAGATTCACCACCTCTGATTAAATAAATTCCTCCTCATCTTTCTAAAGGAACATCCTTATATTGTGAGGTTGCTCTATGGACCAGGTTAGCACGATTATGGTGCGATGACCTAGTATTTTTGATGATTAATTAGTTGTATTATTGAATATTTATCTGGGAGTTATTTACAGGCCGGTAACGCTGCTGAAGGGAGAATGCCATTGTTCTGTTGCCAGTACATTTGACAATTAAACACTCCACTCTTCACTTTGCTAATTTTCTCCGATCCGACTAAATCAAGTCTGAGCTTGTTCCTCTTTGTGATCCTTGGTAATGTGTTGGAGACACATGAAGGGCACGGCAGTGGCAGTCACCTCGTGGGATGCCTGGTGCTGACACAGGAAGCATGGATCACAGAGAGACAGTTG